>NC_056623.2:151722441-152022441 GCF_002870075.4 Lactuca sativa | reverse complement strand
TCCTTTTAGCTTTTTGAGTGTATTTTGTGATTCTTTGAGATTTGGGGAGAATAAGGAAGGTAGATCCAAAGGAGAAGAAGAAGATCCAAGATCCTGAGTCCATTTCAGAGCCTTGAGAGGTACAACTCAAACATTTACTGTTTCCATGCTTAAATATCCATTAAAACCCCAATCGAATCATTTTTAGGACATTTCTTGGTTTGTTAGTGAATAGAGAGATCATTGGAGCGAAAGGACATCATATCTAGTCATAATCGAGCTCTAGAAGCTCAGATCCACTGCTTTATTGAGTCAAATTCGTATGCAAGCCTATATCTAAATTTTAATCCATTTAGAGCCCTTTAAACTCTTGTATATGCATGCATGCACGTAAAGTTGGAAACTTTATGTGTAAAAACCACCCTAGGAACCCAGATCTATGAGTTGAATGCGTTGGAATTGATCAAAATCATCTGTATGGTGTTTGCATGCAAGCGACTCGGCGAGTTGTTCATCAGACTCGACGAGTCGAGTCGCGAGTCCCCGATTTTCCCCCTTTTTGATTTATTCGAGTGGAACCAGTGAGTTAGAGGTGGACTCAGTGAGTCGGGAGCTGGACTCAGTAATGGAAAGACTCGGCGAGTCAATGCCCTAAAGTCCAAGGCAATCTTCTTGCCTCAAGAATAGAATCGACGAGTTATTCATACAGCTCGACGAGTCTCAGACAAGAGTGTTCTTATGATGAAGGAGAACTCGACGATTTGTTCATACAACTCGGCGATTCAGATGAAGATAGACTGATTATTCACATCGAAGAGGAACTTGTCGAGTCTATGCCAAAATCGACGAATAGTAGCGGATAGGAATTAGAAATGAGAGCAGGGACTCGACGAGTTGGTGGCCCAACTCGGCGAGTCGGGTCAATTGTATGTTGACTTTGACCATAGTGTTGACTTTATCTAGGGGTAAGATAGTCATTTTACCCTCAGATTAGTTATCAGTATTTGATTGAGTGTGTTTATGGGAATTGTAGCCGGGGAGATACCGGAGCAGCAACAGAGAGTTCCCGAGTAGGTTTTCAGTAGCCAGCTTTCGAGGTGAGTTTCCTTCCAGTAGGATAGGGTCTACGGCAACAATGCTGACCCATTTAGTTAGCAGTGGTTTCGGGCTTCGGTCTAATGCATTAGTTCAGGGTGCTTGATGTCTTTGTGATTCAAGCATGTCTTTGTGTTATATGTTCCGGACTCCGGTCCGATGCAGTATGCAGTATATGTGTTTATGCTAGTTGATATGTGTTTACGTTATGCTATGTTCAGTCAGTTCCGGACTTCGGTCTGATGCAGGGGACAAGGTACCAGTGAGTTCCGGACTTCGGTCCGATGCAGTTAGTTTCGGACTTCGGTCTGATCCAGGGACAAGGTCCTAGTTAGTTCCGGACTTCGGTCTGATGCAGTTTCTAGACTTCGGTCCGATGCAGAGGGAAAGGCTCTGGTTAGTTTCCGGACTTCGGTCCGATGCAGTTTTCGGACTTCGTTCCGATGCAGTGAGCAAGGCCCAGTATGTGCTTTATATGTTATTGTATGGTACGTGGTAGTTTGGGGGAGCTCAGTAAGCTTTGTGCTTATAGTTTTCAGTTTTGGTTTTAGGTACTTCAGCTAGTAAAGGGAAGAGCTCGGGATGATGACATCGCACACACCACAACCTCAGTTTTATCCTGGGAGTTTTATTTGGAAGAAGTTATGATTGATACAGTTTTTGTTTAGACATAGTTATTATGACATTTGAGTTAATCATTTTATGGTTTTATTATTTATGATAACCGATGATGTGATTTTTAGTAATATTAAGACAAAAAATTTTGGGTCGTATTTTGGGTCGTTACATGTTGGTATCAGAGCCTTGGTTTGAGGGATTCAGGCACACTTACGGGTATGACTGAACTCAAACTAAGGAAATAGTAAAATATTTTTGAAAGAAAAATGTTTTCAAAAAGAATTTTTGAAAAAGAGACTTAAAAAGAATAGAGTTTTGAAAACGAAAAAGGGTGTGGTGCATGCGATCAGCCGAGCTGAAGTACGTACTCCCAAATTACCCATACAAGATTACATTATGATTTTCTGTTTCAGTTTCAGTAGAACAGCATGCTAGAATAGGACTAAGGATCTAGGGAGATGCCTTATGTGCCTGCTATATGTGTTTCTGTTTTATGAGAATTGCATGCTAGTATTGAGTAAACAACAAGAGGATAGCCTGTTTAGGTTACACCTGATAGTATGAGCTTAGCATTGTATTCTAGTACAGTTTCCATTATGAGGATAGAATTTCTTGAGTAGTGCCCTGTGTTGGAATTTCGCTTGCTTTGTGCTTAATGGGACTCCGAGTAATGGGAGTTAGCCATTAGGTGAATACATCACATCGCATGTAATCAGGGTTGAATAATCTCAGAGTGCTGGATTTGGCCCTACTGTGCAACTCTCGTTTGAATCTAACCATTGTAGGGATGAGTCTTTTACTCGAAGGATTATCTGAGCCTCGTCAAATGTGATGGTATTCAGGTAATGACTAATTGGAATTACAATAAGGCCTTCAGCGACTGAGGAATGGTTTTGGTTGAGTCAGAGATTTCCCTAGGGCAAGCCTAGGATGAGAGTAGCAGAGATCAGTAGTAGTAGTAGTGACTTGGTGGAGTCAAGGCAGTTCTTGAAGAAAGTACGGATAGATGTGGAAGGTAGTAGGGACCCATACTACTGGAAGCAGAGGATCTGTACTTGAATCAAGGAAGGCTGAGATGAGACCGGGAAACCTGTAATAGTAGCGATCCCTCGAGATATATCAGTGTTTCTGACGTTTATCGTAATGTGTTTTCAGAATGGTGGTTTTACGCCCAAGACCAGCAGGCAGCAGTTCAGGTGTCGGGGAGGGATCAGGATCAGGCTCGGGGGCCGAGCAGTTGGATGAGCAGACTAGGGAGTTTTTCACTTCATAGGTTACCCATATCATACTTGAGCAGACTCCGGTGATCTTTGGTTCGATCAAGGAGGGTATCTTAGAGTTGATGGATGAGAAGTTGAGCACGTTCTGTGTTGAGATGGCGGCCATGATGGGGTCGCGCACACTCACCTTCAGGGAGTTTCGGGCTTATGGAGCTCCAGACTATCATGGGGCGCGGGACCCCATTGCGAGTACCAGGTGGTTGGCAGATGTTGCCAACGCTTTTCGCACGAGCAGATGTCCCGATGGGGACAAGGTCAGATTAGCATCCCGTCTTCTGAAGGACAAGGCACGTGACTGGTGGGAAGAAGATGGGCATGTCATCGGGGATGACGCAGTACTTGATGCCATGACTTGGGCTAATTTTACTACCAGGTTCAGAGCCGAGTTCGCACCGGTGATTGAGGTGCAACAGTTAGCCATAGATTTCTAGGATCTTACTCAGACTACATAGACAGTGGCGGAGATTACCGCCAAGTTCAGGGAGAGGGCTCTTCTTGTTCCTCAGTATGCAGCTGATGAGGAAATGAAGAAGGCCCGATATCATGAGATGTTGCGGAGTGATATCCGCCAGTTTGTGAGTCGGTCCAGCTGTAAAATGCTGGATGACATGATTGCTAGAGCTCGTGAGAGAGATATTGATTTAGAGATGGAGAGGAAGAGGAAGCCAGAGACATTATCTGGCACAGGGAGTTCGGGCAAAAAGCCCAAGGTATCAGATCACAGATCTAGAGGACAGCAGAGCCACAGTTGGTCTGGCAAGTGTGGGATATTGCATGATGGGGCATGCAAGGCAGGGAGTCCCGGTTGCTACAAGTGCGGCCGGACAGGGCATATGAACAGAGATTGTATAGCTACTCACACCGTTACCGCAACATCTGATCTGATTTGCTTCCATTGCAATCAGAGGGGACATAAAAAGTCCCAGTGCTCGAGCTTAGCAACAGTAGGGAAGGTGTCGGCACCTGCCCCTGCTACATTGAGGATTACAGACGGTCATTAGGGCCGGGTCGAGGCGCCAGTGGCGAAGAGTAGAGCTTTTCAGATGACAGCATAGGAGGCGCGAGCGACTCCTGACGTGGTGACGGGTATGTATTTTCCTTTTTATCTTTGCATTTATTATTGATTGTTTCTAATGTTATATGTTTGCATATAGGGTCGTTCTTAGTGAACGACATTTTAGCTACAATGTTATTTGATTCGGGGGCTACCCGATCGTTTGTCTCTCTTGCGCTTAGCAAGAGGTTTAGCAGAGCTCCAAGGGAGTTGGATTGTCCACTCGAGGTGGAGATAGCCGATGATAGGACCGTCAGGGTCGCAAGAGTGCATAAGGCATGCTCGCTGAAGTTATTCGATGAGCAGTTTTCGGTAGACCTGGTCCCTTTTCCTTTGTGAGGTAACAAGGTCATAGTAGGCATGGATTGGCTGACCCCAACGGGGCGGTGATTGATTGCGAGTTGCAGCTAGTGAGGGTTCGCACTCCCAGTAGGGGAGAGTTAGTGATTCAGGGCGAGAGGCCACAACGCGGACCGATTCTTTGTTCAGCAGCGAGAGCGAGGCACTACTTCCATCAGGTTTGCGCAGGGTTCTTTGCCTACGTTTTGGATGCTCGGGAGAAGGGCAAGGCGATAGTCGACGATGTACCGGTAGTGCGAGACTACTCGGACGTATTCTCGGAGGAGCTGCCTGGGATACCTCCGGAGAGACAGGTTGAGTTCAGAATTGATCTGGTTCCTGGTGCGGCTCCGATAGCCAAGGCACCATATCGGTTGGCTCCTCCAGTGATGCAGGAGTTGTCTATGCAGCTGCAGGAGCTGCTAGATAAGGGTTTCATCAGACCGAGTAGTTCACCATGGGGAGCCCCGATCCTGTTCATGAACACGAAGGATGGGTCACACCGTATGTGCATAGATTACCGGGAGTTGAACAAGGTAATGGTGAAGAACCATTACCCACTCCTGAGGATAGATGACTTGTTCGATCAACTTCAGGGGGCATCTTGGTTTTCCAAGATTGATTTGTGCTCCTGGTATCATTAGAAGCGAGTTAGGGATGAGGATGTGCAGAAGATAGCTATCAGGACCCGCTATGGTCATTATGAGTTTGTGGTGATGCCATTTGGGCTCACCAATGCTCCAATCGTGTTCATGGACCTCATGAACCGTGTATGCAGGCCGATGTTGGATCAGTCTGTGATAGTATTCATTGATGAAATCTTGGTTTATTCCAAGACTCAGGAGCAGCATGAGGAGCACTTGATAGAAGTGTTGGAGACGCTGAGGAGGGAGAGACTTTTTGCGAAGTTCTCCAAGTGCGAGTTTTGGTTGCACGAGGTGCAGTTCATTGGTCACCTCATCAACCAAAAGGGTATTCTTGTGCATCTGGCCAAGATTGAGGTCGTGATGCAGTGGCAGGTCCCGAGGTCTCCATAAGAGATTCGGAGCTTCCTAGGTTTGGCAGGGTACTACAGGAGATTCATCAAAGATTTATCCAAGATATCAGTACCACTCACCCGAGTGACTAAGAAGTCGGTGGTGTTTCATTGGGAGCCTGAGCAGCAAGCGGCATTTAAGACCCTCAGACAGCGATTGTGTGAGGCACCGATTCTTACCCTACCAGAAGGAGTGGATGATTTTGTAGTCTACTGTGATGCCTCGATCACAGGCATGTGAGCAGTGATGATGCAGTGGGGGCATGTGATAGCTTACGCCTCTAGACAGTTGAAGCCTCACGAGGCTAACTATTCGACACACGATTTAGAGTTGGGGGCAGTGGTGTTCGCCTTCGAGATTTGGAGACACTACCTCTATGGGGTCCTTTGTACCATCTACACGGTTCACAAGAATCTGAGATACCTCATGGACTAGTCGAATCTTAACATGAGTCAACATCGGTGGTTAGATGTGGTGAAGGATTACGATTGTGAGATCCTTTATCACTCGGGGAAGGCCAACGTAGTGGCCGAAGCCCTGAGCCGCAAGACGGCAGTGACCCTGATCAGGGATATAAGCTTGAGGATGACAGTGATTACTCCATTGTTGGAGCAGATCAGGGAGACATAGGTCGAGGGCCTCAAGGAGGAGAGGCAGAAGTGTGAGAGGATCGTGGACCGAGTAGCTTCTTTTGATTATGACAGTCGGGGATTGTTGACCCTTCATGGGAGAGTTTGGTTACTGTACTAGGGAGGAGTACGACAGGTGTTGATGGACGAGGCCCATAAGTCTTGATTTTCCATCCACCTAGGGGCGACGAAGATGTACAGAGATCTTCGACCCGAATATTGGTGGCCCTGCATGAAGCGGGATGTCGCCTGGTATGTGGAGAGATACCTGACCTGCAGGAAGGTTAAGGCAGAGCACTAGAGGCCCCACAGCAAGATGTAGCTATTAGACATTCCTATATGGAAATGGGAGGACATTACCATGGATTTTATCACTAAGCTTCCCAGGACCGTACAGGGAGTGGATTCAATTTGGGTCATAGTGGATCGGTTGACTAAGAGCACGCACTTTATACCTATCTAGGAGAGTATATCGGCTGAGAAGCTAGCCAACATCTATGTGCGCGAGGTAGTGGCATGACACGGAGTACCTGTTTTGGTAGTGTCAGACCGAGCGTCTGTTTTACTTCCAGATTTTGGAAGCGGTTTCATGACGAGATGGGGACTCATCTTCATTTCAGTACCGCTTTCCACCCCCAGAAGAACTGGCAGAGCGAGAGGACTATTCAGACTCTCGAGGACATGCTTCGGGCATGTGTCTTAGATTTCGGTGGTAGTTGGGATACGTATCTTCCATTAGCATAATTTTCGTATAACAACAGTTACCATGCTAGTATTGACCACCCTCCTTTTGAGATGCTCTATGGGAGGAAGTGCAGGACTCCGATTTGTTGGGGCGTGGTCGATCAGCGAGTCATCAGGAGTACCGAGGTGGTGCTCAAGACCACAGAGTTGATTCAGCAGGTTTGTAGCAGACTGCAGACTGCACAGAGTCGACAGAAGAGTTACGCCGATAGGAGGCGTTCAGACTTGGAGTTTCGGGTGGGCGATATGGTCCTCTTGAAGGTATCACCCTGGAAGGGTGTTATCAGGTTCCGGAAGAAGGGCAAGTTGGGCCCCAAATTCATTGGTCTGTTTAGGGTTTTGGCCCGGGTGGGCCGGGTTGCTTACCGGTTAGATCTTTCGGCAGAGCTCAGCCAAATCCACAACACGTTTCATGTTTCTCAGTTGCGAAAGTGTTTGGTGGACGAGTCAGCAGTTGTACCATTGGAGGATGAAGACCTTGAGGAATAAGGTGGTACAGTTAGTGAAGGTGCAGTGGCAGCACCGGAAGGGTTCAGAGTGGACATGGGAGGCCGAGGGGGAGATGAGGGAGCATTATACGAAGTTATTTTCAGATTCAGCAGCAACAGACTTCGAGGACGAAGTCTAAGATAAGTGGGGGAGAGTTGTAACGCCCCATTTCTGGTATGTAATTTAAATATGTATTTTCAGTTTTCAAGAGGAACTCGACGAGTCAGTATCCCGACTCGTCGAGTAGAGACGGTATTTTGAGCACGTTTAAGTAGGCAACTCGACGAGTCCGTATTCCTGGACTTGGCGAGTCCGCCTGTCTGGAAGAAACCCTAATTTCAGGGGTTTTCACCCTATTTAAACAACTTTTTGGGGCTCAAGTCAGTCCCCATCACTTTCAGAACACTCCTCTCGAAACCCTAGCATCCCTTTTAGCTTTTTGAGTGTATTTTGTGATTCTTTGAGGATTTGGAGAGAAGAAGGAAGGTAGATCCAAAGGAGAAGAAGAAGATCCAAGATCCTAAGTCCATTTCAGAGCCTTGATAGGTACAACTCGAACATTTACTGTTTCCATGCTTAATTCTCCATTAAAACCCCAATAGAATCATTTTAGGACATTTCTTGGTTTGCTAGTGAATAGAGAACTCATTGGAGCGAAAGGACATCAGATCTAGTCATAATCGAGCTCTAGAATCTCAGATCCACTACCTTTATTGAGTCAAATTCGTATGCAAGCCTAGATCTACACTTTTAATCCATTTAGAGCCCTTTAAACTCTTATATATGCATGCATGCACATAAAGTTGGAAAGTTTATGTGTAAAAACCACCCTAGGAACCCAGATCCATGAGTTGAATGCGTTGGAATCGATCAAAATCATCTATATGGTGTTCGCATGCAAGCGACTCGACGAGTTGTTCATCAGACTCGACGAGTCGAGTCGCGAGTCCCCGATTTCCCCCCTTTTTGATTTATTCGAGTGGAACCAGTGAGTTAGAGGTGGACTCGGTGAGTCGGGAGCCGGACTCAGTAATGGAAAGACTCGGCGAGTCAATGCCCTGACTCGGCGAGTCCAAGGCAATACTCTTGCCTCAAGAACAGACTCGATGAGTTGTTCATACAACTCGGCGAGTCTCAGACCAGAGTGTTCTTATGATGAAGGAGAACTCGACGATTCGTTCATACAACTCGGAGAGTCAAATGAAGATAGACTGATTATTCGCATCGAAGAGGAACTCGTCGAATCTATGCCAAACTCGACGAATAGTAGCAAACAGGAATTAGAAATGAGAGCAGGGACTCGACGAGTTGGTGGCCCAACTCGGTGAGTCGGGTCAACTGTATGTTGACTTTGACCATAGTGTTGACTTTATCTAGGGGTAAGATAGTCATTTTACCCTCAGATTAGTTATTAGTATTTGATTGTGTGTGTTTATGGGAATTGTAGCCGGGGAGATACCGGAGCAGCAACAGAGAGTTCCCGAGTAGATTTTCAGTAGCCAGCTTTCGAGGTGAGTTTCCTTCCAGTAGGAACGGGTCTACGACCATAATGTCGGCCTGTTTAGTTAGCAGTGGTTCCGGGCTTCGATCTGATGCAGTAGTTCAGGGTGCTTGATGTTTTTGTGATTCAAGCATGTCTTTGTATTATGTGTTCCGGACTCCAGTCCGATGCAGTATGCAGTATATGTGTTTATGCTAGTTGATATGTGTTTATGTTATGCTATGTTCAGTCAGTTCCGGACTTCGGTCCGATGCAGGGAACAAGGTCCTAATCAGTTCCGGACTTCGATCGAATGCAGTTAGTTCCACAATTCTGTCCGATGCAGGGGACAAGGTCCCGGTTAGTTTCGGACTTCGGTCCGATGCAGTTTTCGGACTTCGATCCGATGCAGAGGGCAAGGCCCTGATTAGTTTCCGGACTTCGATCCAATGCAGCTTCCGGACGTCGGTCCAATGCAGTGGGCAAGGCCTAGTATGTGCTTTATATGTTATTATATAGTATGTGGTAGTTTGGGGGAACTCAATAAGCTTTGTGCTTACAGTTTTCAGTTTTGGTTTTCGGTACTTCAGCTAGTAAAGGGAAGAGCTCGGGATGATGACATCGCACACACCATAGCCTCAGTTTTATCCTGGGAGTTTTATTTGGAAGAAGTTATGATTGATACAGTTTTTGTTTAGACACGGTTATTATGACATTTGAGTTAATCATTTTATGGTTTTATTATTTATGATAACCGATGATGTGATTTTTAGTAATATTAAAACAAAAATTTTTGGGTCGTATTTTGGGTCGTTACATCTAAGCTTCCCTAGTATAGATACCACGTAAAGTTGCAAACTTTACGTGCATGCAAGGCCCTTCAAGGCTAAATCTCCAAAACTAAGCTTCTTACAAGGTTTTTGTGCATGGAAAGTGACTTAACTACATAAAGGAAGCATTTTATGACATTGAGGACCTAAGGAGGTCCAGATCTGGAACCTTATCCTTGTGATAAGTCCAGATCGAAGTTTGCATTTACTTTGCACCAAGAATAGCCATATACTTTCAATAAAAGAGATCTAAGCAACTAGAGATCAAGGTGGTAACTTTTTACCTCTAGATGAAAGCTCATTGCCCGAAAATGTTGGTTCCTAAGCTTCTCCTTCCTTCAAGTTCTTGGATCCTTCACAAATGCCCCAAAATCACTCACCAAAAAATCTTACTCTCACTCAAGGGGGTTTACAGCCGAAAACTATCTTCTTAGGGATGATAAAGGTGCTAAGGGAGGCCACAAGGGCATATTATGACCCTTTTATAGGATGCAAAACCTGAAATTAGGGTTTTCTCCTTACAACTCCAACTCGCCGAGTCGGGCCTTCCAACTCGCCGAGTTGGTCCCGTTCTGCATCCATGATCTAATTACTCTACTCGACGAGTTGGATTCCTTACTCGCCGATTCCACGCACCAAAACCCTGAAATTAATAAACCAAATAATACCTGGAACAGGTGTTACATATGAGGTGCTAGATAAAAGCTTAGAGGCATTGGGGGGTGTTTGGGAGAGAATTGGATAGAAATGTGCGACGAAAAGAGCGATTTTTGAGCTCTATTTATAGGTTGTCTAGGGGATCTTCGCGACATGACTCATGGCCTTCGCGTTGTGAGCTTGCGTAGGCACCAAGGCTTCGCTTGGTGCTGACACATGGCGCATGACGTAAGTAAAACAACAAATCTTAAAAAATTCATAACTTTTTCATACGAACTTTGTTTTTGATGTTCTTTATATCCACGCATAAGTATTGACAAGATCTACAACTTTCATTTAGACTCTATCGGCTAATTTTGAATTTATTTTTAAAGTTATATTTTAATAAGCTTAGACAGTTAAAATCCATTAAAAATTCATCACTTTGTCGTCCGACTTCCATTTTCGACTGTCTTTATATTGTTGAGCTCCTATTAACGAGATCTTCACTTCTTGTTTAAATTGTGTCGGCTAATAATTGATAAATCTAAAATTCGATTTCTGAGTTGTATACTGCTACGCTGAATCTTAGAAAAATCATAACTTCCTCTAACGAAGTCAGGTTTGGACGTTCTCTATATGCACACTCTCGGTTTAACGTTTACTATGACCTTCATCTTGATTGCTAAGGCTATAAAGTATTTTGTAAATAATTTATTTTTTATGATATGCGGAGCCGTGCCGGTTTAATCGCGAAACTTCAACGGGTCCTAACTTTTTCATTATAAGTCGGATTTCAACGTTCTTTATACGTAACACCCAAAATTTCAAACCAATTTAAACTTTAAAAAAACATGTCATGTTCATCAAAACATTGCAACTTCGTTTTCAAAATATTAATTATCAGAGTTTTTCCCAGAAACATAAACATAATAAGAGGAGCTGTACGATTACGCCTTCGCCTTGCCGTGATCCCCTGATATACCTGAAATAATAAACTAAAACTGTAAGCCCGAAGAGCTTAGTGAGTTACCCCCAAAATACCGATACACATACAGTCCACATAGCCATATCAACAATAACATATCATAACAATCTGAAACGGCATGTAATGGTCCACAGCTTTACAAGCTGGACTACCCCTGGGCCCTCGGTACGTGTCTGGAATGCCTACTGGGCCCTCAGCTCATATCTGGAATGCCATCGAGCCCTCAGTATGAGTCTGGAATGCCTACCGGGCCCTCAGCTCGTATCTGGAATGCTCCCGAGTCCTCAGTATGAGTTTGGAATGCCTATTGGACCCTCAACTCATATCTGGAATACTCTAGGGGTTATTGGCTACTGCATGGAGTAGTACAACCTCAATCCAACCCACATAACATATAACATAACTACTAAGCATGTAATAATCATATAACATCACAGGTAGTCCTACAAGTCTACCTAACTGGCATAACCACTAGCATGCACTACTAACTCATACTCAACATTTAACACTACTAGGATAACATATCCAATAGGCCAGCCTTGGTGCGTTAGACCCCTTAGTATAGTGAGGATAACTCACCTTGCAACTGTCGAATGAACTAGAAAGCTCAACTCCCGAATCACCAACACAAACTTCACCACCTATAATTACCATAAAACCCCTTGTTCATAAATCTCCAAATTACCATAATACCCTCAGAAGTCAACTGGTCAACTCTAGGTCAAAGTCAAAGTCAACAGTGCATGTTGACTCTACTCGTCGAGTGTAGCTTACCGACTCGTCGAGTCCTCCCTGAACTCGAGAAGTCGTGAAATCCTTGATTGGCTCGTCGAGTTCCCCTTTAACTTGTCGAGTCCATACGTGTCGGGGATTGGGAGAAACCCTAGCCGACTCACCAAGTCTTCGAACGACTCGTCGAGTTGTTCATCAAACTTGTCGAGTACATAGTCATCTTCATGCGACTCGTTGAGTCGACCTTGCGACTCGCCGAGTCCCTTCAGTCCATCCTCTATACAGACACTTTTTAAGCCATGCAGCGGCTCCATATTGTAGATCCAAGCTTCTAGGGCATGTTTATCATGTAAAGTTGCAAACTTTACGTGCATACAAGGCCCTAGGGGCTCTAAATGACCAATCTAAGTTTCTAATGGAGCTTTACACCTTAGGAGAGTCTCATCCTTGCAAGAGCTGGAAACTTTATGGACTTAGGACTCAAAAGAGGTTCAGATCTGAAGTTTCAACTTCAGATCTAGCTCCCATAACAAAATCCCTTAACGAATAACCAAAGAAAGCCCTAGCCTCCACATATGAATGATTCTAGAAGAAAAAAGGTTAAGGTAACAGCTTAATACCTCCACACGAAATCCTTGATGCTAGCCTCTTGATTTATAGTTTTCCTTTACAAAGTTCACTTCTCAAAGCTCCAAACACTCTCCAAGCTCACACTCATGAAAATTAGGGTCTTTGGCTCTCAAGGGGTGATAGAGGACAGTGGGATGCGCTAATGATCCAATATATATAGGGTGCAAAACCCTGAAATTTAGGGTTTCCATTGCTAGCTCCCAGGGCCGGTCCAAAGCTATGGTAGGCCCAGGGCGAAAAGAAAAAATGGGCCCCCATAGACGTAAATAAAATAAAAATTAGTTCGAAATAGAATACTATAAAATTCACTATTAATATTAAAAAACACAAATATGGTCACAACATTACAAAAACAACTAATTTATAGGAAAATATTTCTCCTAGCCTTTCTAGATATAATAAAAATATTTCTCCTAGCTTTTCTTAATACTTGTCTCCAACGTTCTTTTTCTTTTATCATTTCTTGTTGTAATTCGTTATCAATTGTAGGGTTTTTATCTAATCTTAGTTTTGCTTCATTCCAATTACTCATATAAACAAAATGTTCATTACTATTTTCATGTTCTTTATGTCTCTCGCTAAGATTCTTCTAATCATTATATCCTTCATTTGTAAAAAAACGTTTTTGATTAGTAGATTTAAATATTTTACAACAAAAACAAAAAACTTTATCTAAATTTTTATAGTATGCTAACCATTTTCGATCACGTGACAAACCATTATTTAACTTTCTAGTATAAAATGCATAAGAAAAATGTCTAGAAAATTTATCTTTAGGAAACACAATATTCATTTCTCTTATTGGCCATTTTTCAATGAGAATATCTCTTGATTTAATATGAAGAGTATCCCAATTTCTAGGGTCAAAAATATTTATAGATTCATTTACATTAGTATTTTCTACATTTATATTAGTATCATGTTCATTTAAATTAATTTTTTTTCATTCAAACTAGCAACATTTTCCTTTATGTTTTTATCTTGTCCATTGAAATTAATATTTTCTTCATTCAAATTATTATCATGTTCATTTAAAGTAATGTTTTCTTCATTAACACTAGCCACATTTTCATTTAAATTAGTATCATGTACATTCAAATTAATATTATCTTCGTTAGAACTCATTGGTTTTAAAAATTTAACCATAGACCCTTTTTCTTTTTGTAAAGAAGCCTTAACAATTTTTCGTTTTTCACTACCGGATAAGTGTTTTATAGAAAACATTTTATGATTGACAATAAAGTAAAAACTACTTTAAGAAAAGAATACACCTGATTTCTTGGATTTCTTTGTGAAATATGTTGAACTATTGAAGCCTAATATCAAAACAAACTGTAAAAATCAATAACAAAAAACATTAATACAATAACTAAAATAATATGAAAAATCAAATAACCAATACATCATATTACAATGTTACCTTGTCAATTACTCAAGTAAGATATCTAATAGTGTAGAAATACTTTGAAGGTTTGAACTTTGAAGCTGAAATTCTGAAAGAATAAAGTCACAAGCAAAACATTAGAAATTTTGAAGGTAGAAACATTTATTTTCACTAATTCAGAAATATGATACAGTAAAAGATTAGAATAAATTGCCAAAGCAAATATCCAAATATCCAAAACAAATAATAATATCATGGATTTCATATATATGTTTGTTAGTTTTCTGACAAAACAATAATAAAAATACAGAGTATAATATGAGATTTGGGAAATTAAGGCACTACTCAATATAAAAAATCTAGTAAATTGCTAAAGCATCCAAAAAGAATAAATGTTAGATTTGACAATTGAAACTGAATTACTAAGCAAAATGCTAGAAATTAAAATGAAAAACTATATATTCAATTGAATTGAATCAATTTGATACAGAAACAAAATTTTCCTAAATTAGTGAAACAAATATCTGCTTCCCTAATACTTCATATTCCTTTTACTTGAATCTAATGAAACAAACTGATTGAATGCCAATTAAGAAACTGAAATCGATGATTACCTGGTGTCAATATCGGTTTATTTTCAGCCTTCCGCTTTCACCCTTGCCCTTCTACAACTGAAGTCAATTAGAAATTGAATCTAATTGTCAATTTCAGCCTTTTGCAATGAACTCTCGCATGTTGCATTGTAGCAGCTGAAGATGTGAAATTCTACCGATTGTCAGTTTATGATTATCCGAGAGAGTAAAGACTAGAGAGAGACTGTGAGCGACAAAATAAGAATTGATATTTGAGAATTGTGAAACCGAAAACGAGATGTATTATATCTATAGATTCCATACGATTAGCCGTTACAGACTAAAGATTGTGAGAGAAAAAAATCGACGATTCATTATCAAGGCGTGACCTCTTGAGATGTCGGTTATATGCTAATCTCGATTTCCCACATTCCCCGCTAGGCCGCTACCTTCTCGTTCCTATTTGATAATTGATATTCGCTGAAATTGGAATGATGGAATCACGTTCAACACTTAAGCGACATCGAGATTTAACGGCCCATTTTATCAAATTGTTTGTGTAATTGGGTTAATGTGAATATGTGACTTTGGACTAACCTTTTGGGACCCTAATTAAATATATAGATAAAAAAAGTTTTATATATATATATATATATATATATATATATATATATATATATATATATATATATATATATATATATATATATATATATATTCTAGAATTTTTGGGCCCCCTCGAGTTGAAGGCCTTGGACGGTCGCCAGGTCGCCCACCGTCTGGACCGGCCCTGTCAGCTCCTACTCGTCGAGTCCCCCATGCCGACTCGACGAGTCACTCATTAAATGAGATGCCCTGGCCCGTTGCTACTCTGACGAGTCACAGCGCCAACTCGTCGACTAGACCTTAAAAATGAAATCTAAAAGGAATAATAATGATACCCGACGGTTTGAATGTTACATTATATGTATGGAATCCTTGTGATATATACTATAACTTTGGTTAAAATTATTTATTCTAAATAATCTTCTATCAAACAATCATTTTTAACGCTTATTATCTCTAAATTGACTAGCCTGAATCTGCGGGCGTTACACATATCCCAATGGGTGGATTGTGTTTCTTCAGAATCGAAAAAATAAAAAGGAAACTTTTCCTGTTGTGTGTTTTTGGGTTGTAAGGGATCAGTTTCCTTCTCTCCATCTTCATGATCATCATCCTCATCAAATTCAGTGTAACTCTAAAAATGTTCAACTAGCTCTCCATGTGGAATTATATTACCATCATCAACCAACATCATTAGTTTTGCCTCATCATTCACAGATTCATCAACATCAACAGTAAGGTCAGCGTGAACAAAAACCTTACCTTTAGACATATAATCACCCCCATGTAGGGTCATTGTAAGAAGGAACATGGGCATAATAAATTACAAATTTGGTCACTTCCAATGCCAGAAGAACCATTTCCATAACAATTTTCCCTGGGAAATCGATTAGTACCACTTTCCATAACATTATTAGCAACAAACAATTGTACTGTGTTGGGAGGCATAATAGTAACAAAACTAAGAAAATATCTAACATCACTATCGTCAAGAATCTACATTACTATATTGATCCATGACATTGAAAAGATAGACAAATTTGATTAGTGTGTAACCTGGACTTGGAAGCAAACCAACGTAACCAACCCAATGAAGTTGATATCATTGCTTATATCTATACCAAAACATATGCAATTCAGAGCAAGATACTGCATACATCCGTTGATACGCTGCCATTGCCCTCCACTACAAACTGGAACTCGAAAAAAAAACCTGTATATGTACTTATTCCGGAACATTTATGAAAAGTATCAAACACACAAATATATTAAACACACAAATGTATTACATATATGGAACAAAAACATACAAAAACCCTAATTCTAGCTCTCCAGAATAACACTATGGAATGTATGACCGTTCCGGACTTTAGTTTGGAATACACTTTTATGTTCCGGAAGGTACGGAGTGTCAGATTCCGGACCTCATCCCCACCAACCGGCAACCACTCGGGAATAAGATCATAAATACACTGGAGTATCGTATTTCGGATCACACATTCGGAACAAAACTTCATGCTCCGGAATATGGTATTCCAGATCAAGTGGTTATTTTTCCAAAAAAATTATTGGTTATTTTTATTAAAATGGTTGTTTATAAAGATTAGATTATTCAATTTAATGGTATAATGGTAATTTTAAAGATATTTCGAGACTAATACCGAAATAAAAACAAACTATAATGAAAAAGGAAACTTAAAAGTTAAAACCCATCCGTCGCCCCATGATACTCTCTTCTTCCCCATGTCGTCTCCCTCGGTCCCTCCCCCAAGGCCCCACCCATTCTTTTTCCGACGACAAAACCCACTCGTGTCGGCGACAGCTGTTGCTTTGTGTTCTGCAATGTTTAACTCTCACCATATCTGGTTCTGCCCTCACTATCCACTAACTTCCACCAGAGACACCTACTGATCCTTTGAGCCGGATAAAACCTCCAACATTCAGGGCCGGTCCAACCCAATTTGAGGCCCGGGGCAAAATAAAAGATATGAGGCCCTTAATAAATTTTTTAACGGCAAACAAGTTTAATAATGAAAAAAAGAAACCAAGTTCGACATAGCATCAAGACTATACTCAGGAAATTGACAACAAAAAAACATGTGACAATGGGATCCAACAAAAAAATACAGAAATAAATAATTCTGAATGAACACTACAAATCACACAATCAATCTTTAACAAGCACATGTAACACATAATAAAATAGTATATCTATTGATCATATATCGGTTTTCCATAATAATCTTTATTAAAAGAGTATGTGAATTACTCAATGATATAGCATGATGTAATGTTCAACTAACTGTCAAGTGAATCACCATCAATTACATAATTTCAAGAGAATGCTTGCCGAAAGATAAGATTAAGGTTTTTTGCATTAAAGTATGTGGTATGTATCCACATCCAATTAACTAACAACGAAATCTCGAATATAATCAAAAGAGAACAAAGCATGTAAAACCAATAGTTCCATCGAACTCAGAATATCATCAAACACTTGGTGGGCAGTGAAAGTGTGGTTGTTAATAACATTAACTTTACCACATTTTCTCGATACCTACACTTCGTTTAAGGCTTTTCACAATCAACCGTTCAATTTACTGTCCCTCTCTAAAATTGTGGATGCAAAATCATAAATCATAAATTTTAGAGTTCATCGAGTCCCAAATCAGAAGTTCACAATCAAAACATAGAACTTGACAATGGAATATGTTTCAAACTCAGGTCTAGATCAGACCTTTGAAATTAGAGATTTAAAACCAAAAACTGGAGGATTCAAAATCGGAACTAGTATATATTACAAAGATTCAGAGATACGATACACATTCAGATATTAGAAAGGGGTTTACAAATTACAAGTGACTATTGCTTACTGTTTATGAAGTCGATTCTGAGAGGTCGCTTTGGGAAACAGAAGAAGTCTTTTGGGAGAATTGAGAGACTTGATTTTCCCGCTTCCATGACGAGACACAAAAAAAATCGCTTCCATCAAAAGATGCGGAAAAAAAGGTGATTCATTTACGAAGAAGTTGCTTGGATTTAAGAGAATTAAAAAATGCCAAAAATGCATATAGAAAGATTCGAACATACAACCCTCCTACTTGCATCCTGCGTCTCACCCATCTCAACTACAAGTGTGTTTGGTGGTTTTCTCCATATTCTTTTTTATATTATCTAAACATATATATATTAAACAAAACTTTTAGGGGCCCCAAGATTTGGCGAGGCCCGGGGCGGTCGCCCTAGAGGGAGGGCCGGCCCTGCCAACATTACAGGCCCCTTCGTCTTCTATGGCCTCCTCTGTCCTCGAGATGAAGGAGCCGACAACGACTCTTGTATCAGATATAAATGAGCACAAGAAGGCTGTAACATGTTTTGCACTTTTTGAACAAGGGAATATACTTTTTAGTGGATCTGCAGACAAAAAAATTGGGATAATCGAAGATTATAAATCTTTTTGATGTTTGTGTTTTATTTTAAGCATCAAGTAAATGAAAAGTTTCCCATATGAAAATGAAATGCATTAAAGTAATAACAACAAAGGAAGCAATTCAAAGTCTTGAAATTGTGGTGAAGTGATTTTTGGCTTTTGATTTCGTTCCATATCTGGAGGTTGAAGAACACATCCACGACTTCCCAAATCTGATCCCGTATTATATGTCGGTCTTTTTTACTTTTTCAAATTCTAAAAAGATGTTCTAAAAAGAAAGTCGTGAAATTAATGAATTTCATGATGAATAAACAATAATACAACAGCCTAAGTTACTCTTAACCCATAAAATAAAATAGGAAGCCAGTTCAATTTGCGAAATAATTTACATTTGTCTCGACATCTTACGTGAGGCTAACCAGTCAAATACCATAATTATTCAAGTCAACTGAAAAATTCATCCCTTCCAGCTGAAAGTAGGGTTTGAAATTTGAATATTGTCATGACAATCAGCACTAAGGGGGGTTTTTAGCTTAGCTTTTAGAGGGCAAAAATCCTTTTAGAAAAAGATCAAAGCAAAAGATGTTTGACAAAAAGACTTTTAAAAGCTACTTTTGATTTTGGATAAAAGGAAAATCAACTTTTTGAAAAAGTCACGAAAACCTACTTTTTGCAACTTTTTCAAAAAGGACTTTTGCTTTCTAAAACGCTAAGCCAAACACCCCCTAGTTTGAAGAATTTGTAGAAGATTGTTTTAGGGTGAATTTGATTGAACTAGGTGTGGCCAGGGATTTCAGGTTTCCTATTTATGCTCATAAACAGATATTTATAATATTGTTAACAATATCATTGAAGGGTAAAATAGTCATTTTACCCGGTTTAACAGACTATAACAAACGTTGGTTAAGTTAGAATGAATCTGTTGTTGACCACAAACAAATTCCAGCGTGGAAATAGTTTCATCATTTCCTGAATTAAATGATAAAATTCTTAAATGGTTTTTTCTCTTAGAATAACAGCCCAAATTGTGTAACACTTTTAAGGATTATGTCCTAATAATTAAAAACTAGAAATAATCCTACAATTGGTCAATTTAAAGGATTATGTCCTAATAATTAAAAACAAGTATTGCAGAGAAGAACAGGAGTTTATTTCCCAGATATTAGTGGCTTGATTATTTATTTACTACGATGACAAGATCATTATTCACCATTACAGAAATAACCTATCGGTCTGGAAAAGATAAAATTGAGAAATTAGAGCACTAAAATGTTGAGAACTGAAAAATCTATCATCAAATAAAATCTATCTGTAATCAAAATAGATTAAGGATCACTTAAACCATAGTTTGAGAGGGAATATTCTACTTGATTTTGGATAAAACTTTATAGGAGAGGAAGATGTGTAACTTGTTCTTTCCTTCTAAAGAAACAAGTATATATTAGTAAACTATGAGCATAAAAATCTGTTTACTAAATATGTAACATAGAACAGATCTAGCCAAGTATTGGATAAATTCTGAGCATGTATAAGTCTGGAAGATCCAACTCTTTGCGACAACAAAACAACAAAAAAAGGCATATTCATTGCCATTAGCAAACATATATAAAACAAACCAAAGAAAGCTGCTTAGAATTGAATAGCGTTGCAAGAAAACACTTGCATAGTAATAATAAGACATCGGACCCAATGAAATTGGCCCCAGGGAGATTTTGAAGTTTTTGAGTTGAGAATCATAAATTCTAAGCTCCATATATTCAATGCAAGGTTGAAACTTTTATATTTCTTTCCATCCTAAGCTTGCATGAAAATCTATTTGAAAAAAGCTAGTGACAGTTGGTTTGTGTGTGTGTGTGTCTGTCTTTGATCATGTGACTAGAAAAGGGTTTTCAGGATATAATAGTACCTTAGGAGCCATCCTCAAGTATGCCAGACATCCTTTCAGAGAAAGCTCTAAAGCTTACTTGTTTATCTAATGAAAAGAAATAGATTAGAGATTTGACAATGATTGAAAATCGAAACATGAATTATTTATCATTAAAACACTATCCTGGTCCATCTATTTTAACAAGTTGGGTCATGGGTCATGGGTCATGGGTCAGTTTATGATACATTTGTTAATGTGATGGATGATTACACATCTAGTCAGGTCATGGTTGATATCGAGATATTTGTTGATCCAGTTCAAATCCGATCCATGGAAATTAAAGGCCTAGTTGTAGCATATATGTTGGTGGTGTAAGAATTGCTTGTGTGATCTCTCTTACGATTCTTGTCTCACAAATACTAGATAAGAAAGTAATACATAACAATGACATATACCTTTAAAGCGGGCATATTCTCCATCAAGGTAATGCCACAATGGCACTTCATGATCTAGCGCCAAAAACCGCGCTATGTATAGGAGGTATTTTCCATTTGTTAGCTGAAATCCCATGAGATCTCTGCCAATGATATGATTCCATGACTTGTAATAACGCAATGCATCTTCTTCTTCATTCTTTTCTCCATCATCATACACGAAACTCACTCCACACTCCTTTGTAACTGGATAAGCAAAATTAATCGATATAGGCAGGGTAATAGTAACATGGTCACCAGCTTCCATCTCATTTGTCACAAACATCCAATGGCTTAAAAACGTCAAACACCCTCCATCTACATTGGCGTTTCCAATAAAATGTTCATATATCCAAGTGTGGTTCTTTGTTATATTACTAATTATGATCTTTGGCAAATGAACGAACTCAACATCCAATGGCAACTGCACAAGGCAGAAATTCAATCCAGTTAGTTTGTTAGGAGATGATGGGATGGTAAATGATATTGATGGCCCCGTGTTTCTCTCTGTAATCCAATCCGGCATCTCTCTGCCTCCATATATTGTGCTGAATATTCCAAATTCATAATATATCTGCCAAATACAACAACCTTTATTAGTCAATGCATTAATTATACATACATAGATAATCACATAAAGACATATAATTAACTAGAGAAAACCTGGATTTCAGATTCCTCTCTTCCTCTATTTACAAATAAAGTTCCCAAGCGCCTTTCAGCAAGGAAGTCTAGATCACTCCAACCCAAACTACAAAGTACCTTTTCTTCAACACTTGTCATAGGTTGGATTTTGAGCACTCCATCAATTTCAAAAGACGAAGGTGCTAACATCTTCCACCCAATTGATAACTCAAGTGTGGACATCCCTGGATCAAATGTAACTTTTCGTAGCAAAGGCTTACAATCATAATATAGGATAAACTCTCTTAGTGTATGTGGAGGATTCTCTACTGATGTCATCATTTTACAATTTGACATGCCAAGTGTCTCAAGCCTAGGAAGGCTTCTCACACAATTAGGCATCGAGACGATAGGATTGTCATCTAAGTACAATTCCCGTAACAAAGATAGGCAACGAAAATCCATGGGAAAGGATGTGGTGGACAAATTATTATTCACAAGTGACAACCTTACTAATTTACTCGGTAAAGAAATCGCAAAGAGCTTAGAATCACATGGTACAACCTCCAGAATTGTGGAGGAAGAGCTTATTGTGTTTGTGCCAATGTCGCCATCCTTGACCATTTTTGTTGAATCCATATCTTTACTATCGAATTGAGATTTACCGAGATAACAACCATCTAGCAATAGTGTTTCAACTTTGTTTATCATGCCGATGATTCTTGGAAGTTTTTCAAGCTTGATGCAATAGCTTAGATCAACGAGGACAAGTTCAACGCATTGCTTAATTGAGTCACAAACCTCAAGCAGATTAGTGCAATTCCTAACTATTAACATCTCAAGTGCGGAGAATTCGTCAAAGCCACTTATACTATGAAGTTGTTCACAAAAACCCAAATCTAGAATCTTCAGCGATCCAAGCAACTTTTTGCGTTTTGAGCACCATCCAATAAACTGTTGAAATGGATTTAAGATAGGATATCAATGTATTTAATCAACTGAACATAGGAAGAAGAATAGATGAAGATAAGTTACCTTTTGCCTACTCTGGATTTGTTGTGAATTGCTATAACAAATGTCAAATGATTCAATATTGCTATATGACATGTCAAGAGCAACTAAATTCTCCATTGGTACATCTAAAGGTATAGACTTTAAAGGAAACCCATGCATACACAACCATCTTAATTCTTCTGGAAAGTTCTCATAAGACCCTTTAAGTTGCACATAATTAAGTTGTAGTAACATTAGATTATACATGTTACTCAATGTATCTGTTTTTAGCTCAAATGATGCATGCAACTTCTTTTTCTCAAGCATTCGCATGTCGAGGGCCAAGCCTAAAAGATTACCCTTACCCTAAGAAGAAATGGAATGACAAAATTGTTATATAGAAAACATAAAACTTAAACATGCATAAGAGTAAGGATTAAATGCAAGAAATAGTCACGCACTTTCATTTATTTATCTATTATAGCAACCTACCTTCATTTCTTTCTACTACAACACAGTACTTTTAATTTTTTGTTGATTAAGAAATTGAACTTCGATAAATCTACCCAATTATAGTATTGTATTGTTGATGTTTTTCTTATTAGTATTTAGGACATTATACTTGAAACAATCTACCAAACTATACATTGTAATTTGCATTTTTTTTTACTTTGATGATGTGACATTACTATATTTGGGTAGATTTTCTAAAGTATAATACTATAATAGTAAGAAATCATTGGAAAATATTATAATAAAGAAATCAACGGAAGTTTAATGCTATTTCTAGCATCTAATACCACTACTAACAAGTATACATAGGCTCCTACCTTTTTATGTTTCAATACTTTGAACGACTCAACATGACACCATAATCGACTTCGCTTCCACGGCTTATCTGGTGATTCTTCATGTACAATAGACCTTCCCATCCTTTGAAGTAACTGATGCATCATTAGTTCGTTATTCCATCCGATACTAAGAAGGCATCTATGAATGAGATTTGTGATCCCTGATCTCGTGCTTATATCACATGCATTTAATATTGTCTCGACTACATTTCTATCAAATCCAACAAAAAAACAAGCAATATGTTTGAACAACTCTTTATCATTATTTGATGGTAAAGAGTCAACGCTCGTTCTCAAGATATTATTTATAGGGGACCCAATTTCTTTCTTTAGTTGTTCTATGCGATCTTCCCAATAAGCTACATCTCGATTATGTAGAGACTTGCCCAAAACTTCAAGAGCAAGTGGATGTCCTTCACAATACATCACAAATTTTCTCGACACGTCTTCATAACCTGCATTGGGATCGTTGGACACGAACGCATGAAAACACAAAAGTTTTTGTGATTCAATTTCAGATAAGCCTTTAAGCTCGTGTTTTATATGTTTGGGTTTAACATTTGTTTTGAATAGTGCACAACTCTCTGTCAACCATGTGTCCTTTGTTGTTATTATAATCTTGCTTCTTGGATGAAAAACTTTGCTTCCAAGTAGTGCATCCAACTGGTTGACACTATTGATATCATCAAGAACTAGAAACACCTCTTTACAAGCTACTGTATTCTCTATCATTGAGGTGTATATAGAAATATCTTGAACTTGAATTGAACGTGCTTTTGAAATGTCATCACAAAGTTGTTTTTGTAAATGGAGCAATCCATGAAAATTTTCATCACATCTCCTACTAATATCTCTGATGTAGCTACTTGAGTTGAATTCGGGACAATGTAACCCATATACATATTTGGCTAAAGATGTCTTCCCGATCCCCCCCATGCCGAAAATAGTGAGTATATTTGCCTTATGTGAGGATGCATCTTTCAACCATGAAGAGACAAATTTAATTGAAGACTCCATCCCAATGAGCAGTGGTAGAGGACTTCTTAAGGGTACATGCAATCTACGGTAGATGTCCTTAACAATTTCTTCAATAAACTCCGGCTCTAGCCTGAAACTTGATTTCAATAAAAGTTACAAAACGCAATCCACAAAAGTAACAAACCAGATTTGGACTTTTAACAGGCCATGGAAATATGAGTAAAATGTGGCTACCTGCCATTTACATCCTTCCCTTTTAATCCAGCAACTTCAATAAGCGCTTTATTCCACCTCTCCATCTTTTGAGCCCACTTAATTCTTTTATTTGCATTTGTCTCCGCCTCCATCTTCTGTCTATGCTTAGCCATTGCATCTCCAAAGCTACTTTGTTGCTTCCTCACATAGGTGGACTCAACATGATAAAATATGGGGACAACAATATGGTTGGATGTCATACGCTGCTCAAGGATTAACACCAATTCATCAAGGCACCATGTGGAAGTAGCATAATTCTTGGACAGCACAATAACGGAAGCTCTGGATGCTTTAATAGCACTCTCCAATTCTGGTTTTAGATCTTCCCCTGTTTCAATATCTTCATCATCCAAGAAAGTAGTGATATTGGCATCCATGAGGGCCTTATGAAGGTAAGCGGTGAAACTATTACGAGTGTCAACGCCTCTAAAACTTAAAAACACATCATATGTATAACCATGAGTTGATGATGAAGATGAAGATGAAGATCCTTCAGAAAGTTCAGAGAGAACAATCATTATGAGTTCTGGTTGATGATCCCTTACCTTCCCAAGATTTTGTATATTTACTTCTGGTTACTCCTTATATGTTGCTGAATCCCAGTAAGCTCAGAAACTTGTCTTCCATACATATCCGAATGTTGTTTTCAACGTTTAGCTCTTTTGTCCCTCAGAAAGTAAGCATTGTGTTCTGAAGCTTTTGAATCACATGATTTCCTCACTTATGCCTCAATCTGGAGATCCCATAAATAACATCTTTATAAAAGACTGAAATTATTAATACCTTATATATGCAACTCGAGTCTCATCAAACAGTTTAAACCTTAACAATCAAACCATATATATATATATATATATATATATATATATATATATATATATATATATATATATATATATATATAGGTTCAGGTTCATTTGAGACCATTCTAATTTTGTGAGACCGTGAGACCAAATCTAAAAATAATTTTAAAATGCAAAATAAATGGAAAAATCCAAAAATTCTTTTTTTAAATGTTATTTTCGGAACTTGAATTAACTAAAAAAAATATAAAAAAATATAAAAAAAATAAAAAAAAATAAAAAAAATTCCGTTTTTTTTTTGAAAAATACGTGAAATATTGACATATTCTAAAAAATAATTTTAAAATGCAAAATAAATAGAAAAATCTAAAAATTCTTTTTTTAAATATTATTTTCGGAACTTGAATTAACTAAAATAAATAAAAATAAAATTAAAAAAAATAAAAAAAAAATTCTATTTTTTTTTAAAAATACGTGAAATATTCTAAATAGAATATTACACTGTACATATTCTAAAAATAATTTTAAAATGCAAAATAAATGGAAAAATCAAAAAATTCTTTTTTTAAATATTATTTTCGGAACATGAATTAACTAAAAAAAATAAAAAAAAAATAAACAAATGCGTCTCACGGTCTCACAAAATATAAGTGGTCTCAAATGAACCTAACCCTATATATATATATATATATATATATATATATATATATATATATATATATATATATATATATATATATATATATATATATATATATATATATATATATATATATTAAAATTGAAATTTTAAGTGTCTAAAAAACAATACATGCATGTACCTCGATGGTAAATAAAATAAGCTAGGCATGCCGCATGCGCACTGTTTTGTTTAATTAGGACGAAAATCAAAAAAAGTTTCAAACGGAACGACCTCAAAACATTACACATATAAATATATTATATAATTATATTTTTTCTATATAAACAATTAAGTACGATTAATAGTGATCTCTCATCGGCAATTAACAAGAATATTTTATAATTGTTTGCTCCAATATCTGATTTTTAATAACAAATCGTTATCTCTAGTTTTCAACCACAATTAAAAATCAAACAAATTTATGCACTATTCAAAATTAGGGCATGTTTGGCAAACATCAACAGGTATCTTAAAAAGTAACATAAGAGAAAATTCATGAAATAACCAAAAGTTAGGGGATATTTTAAGGAGTTAACTATGAAATTTTGAGTTTTGGAAAATGGCCACGAGATTCGCAAAGAGGGCTCTGCGGATCCTTTTAATCCTCAACGATGCACAATACTAAAAAAATGACGTGACACCACTAAATGACAAAAAAAAAAAATTTGTGGCTATAATGGTTCCGTAGAGGTAGCTCTATAGATCCATTGCATCTCTGTGGATCTCTATAATCCTCTAGGAACCATCGAACACGGGGTAAAATCAGAGGGCATAGGAGATGGCAAACATCAACAGGTATCTTAATAACAAAATTTTGAAATGGCAAATTATTTAAATATGTTTGTGATTGAAACCTTCTAGTTAGTTGTTAGATTAGAAACTTATGTTAGCTAATTGGGCTAGGTCCAACTTGTTCTTAACAAATCTACTCTAATAAATGAAGGTTTTTTTTTTGCCACATGTCATACATTCATTCAATTTGCCAAATGTCGTTTTATTGTTATTTTGAATTAATTTTTTTTCACATGTCATTTTATGGTTTTTTTTTATTTTAATAAATTTCACATAATACTTTAATGTAATCATTACAATAGTAATAAATGAATATCAATTTCATTAATGGATTTACATTCTTATTTCAAAATAGCCAAATTAAAGCTCATTAGTTTATTTTGTTTATTTATTTAAATTTAAAAGATAAAAAAAAATCAATTTTAATAATTCATTATTTTTCTTATTTTCTTATAAATTCAAAGTTCTTAAATATTTAGAATTTTATATTTAATTTTTTTAATTAACTCATGTAATTTATCAATTTCATTAATAACTTACATTTTAATTTCACAATTCCTGAAATTAAAACTTATTAGTTTATTTTGTTTATTTATTTAAATTTAAGAGATTAAAAAGTATTTTTATTATAATAATTCATTATTTTTTTTATTTTCTTATAAATTAAAAGTTCTCAAATATTTAGACCATTATATATATATATATATATATATATATATATATATATATATATATATATATATATATTAACCCATGTAATACAGGGATCTCACAACTAATATTAAAATATATATGTAACATCCAAAATTTCAAAACAATTAAAACTTTTCAAAATCACCCATTTTATTAACGTTGTTACAAAAAGGTTTTCAATACATTATTTAACAGAGTAATTTCCCAGGTTCATATCATAAAACACCAACGCGAGGAACGGTACGATCATGCATTTGCCTTGCCACAGACTCTTGAGAACCTGAAACATAAAACCACAACTGTAAGCCCGAAAGCTTAGTGAGATACCCCCAGAATACCAACCACATATACGCCTTTCCAGGCCCTGACCTTCCGGTCCATGTGTCTCAGGGGACTTCCGTCCCTGCTGGGTAAACCTTCCGGTCCTACCCACGCCGACCTTCCGGTCCACAACACAACATATTGCCTTCCGGCCCATAAGCATAAAATGCATATATAACATAACAAATAATCATATAGCAGTTCATAGACAACAATCGATCAACAGATCACATATCATAGCATTACTCTAAACAAGATACCGGTCTAGCCGGTCACTAGCATAACATTACCCTATGAATCAGTCAACATACTAAATGCATACATACGCCTTTCCATGCCATGACCTTCCGGTCCACATAGCAATGCCTTCCGGCCTATATCATAACAATGACAACTACCCGGATTTCCATCCGATAAAAAGGGTCGGCCTTGGTGCCATAAACCCTAGCGATATAGTGAGGATAACTCACCTCGAAACTGCCAACTGAACAGATAGCTCAAGCTGCTCCGATCACTGATACGATCTCCACCTCTGGACAGCCACCAATGCACTGAACTCAAACAATAAACAACAATTACCAAAATACCCCTGGAACCACTGGTCAATCCTTGGTCAAAGACAAGGTCAAAGTCAACCCCTGACTGACCCTACTCGCCGAGTCAACCCTATGACTCGCCGAGTCCCCATACTCAGAACTTCACTCAACCCGCGATCTAACTCGCCGAGTCACCCCAAGACTCGCCGAGTTCAACGACTCTGAGTCCACTCGCCCTCAACTCACCGATTCTTTAAGATTCCCTTTCTACACGTCGAGTATCCCCTTTTGACTCGACGAGTTCCTCCTGGATGAATCGCGGGGCCACCCCGACTCAACTCGCCGAGTCTGAAGAACAACTCGACGAGTCCCAGTTAATCTTCAAGCTACTCGCCGAGTCTGTTCATCGGACTCGGCGAGTCCATGTCATGCAACCGCTCAAACTGCCTTCTAAGGTCAGAACTGCTCCGACCATTCATAGGCCTGGCCTTCCTAGACTGATTCATCACGTAAGGTCCTCATTTCGGTGCTCATAATACACTCCATGACTCATAAATTACATTTTTACCTAAGGCATAAGGATTCCAATCCAAAACCTCCATTGATTCCCGAAATGCTCAGGCATGGGACATTCTGGACTTCCAAAGATCCCAATACAGGGTTCCAATCGCTTGGGGGACTAAGGTAACATTCAATCTAGCCACAAAAGGGTTCAATAAACCCTAAATCCATATACACATCAACATAGAAGAATGTAACTCGAATTATTACCTGAATAATGTGCTCTCTGTGTCCCCAATCCTCAGAACGTGACTTCTCTTGTTGTTTCCCTTAACCAAGCCTTCTCTTCCTTGCACAACAACTCTTCCAAAATCAACAATGGTCTTCAGCCTTGCTCCAGATGCTCACAATCGAATTTGGGTTTCTCTCAGAAGGCTAGGGTGAACAATGACGGCCATAAAGTTCCTCATATACGTCCCAAACCTGAACGGTTAGGGTTTCGCTAAACAGCGTGGACTCGCCGAGTCCATATCCGGACTCGTCGAGTCCAGTCGCGAACCCGCGACCAGATCCGTGATCCTACTCGGCGAGTCTGAGCTCCAACTCGCCGAGTCCCCTCTTAAAACACCCAAAATCATAATTATAGCAATATCTGAAATTCCAGGCTGTTACAATATAAATAGACGTGTTATTAGTCAAATTAAAGAAATTGGGGCATAGGAGATGGGTGGGGTTAGGTGATGAAATTGTATTATAGGCTTAAGAGTAAAGGGATTTGGGGAGTGCTATTGTCTCCACCCATTCGTCTTCCTATAGAAACAATGTGAACGACAATTGGTTTGTACTCCCTCTAGACACAATCCTACTTGTAACTACAACATTTACATGAAAAGGCTATCACAGTAAGAACTCAAGCACACAAATCAGGAAGTGGAAAATAAAATAATAATCGCATCTTAGAGTAATATATTATCCCTAGCTAATATCATCCCGAAAATCAAGATTTTCTTTTTAGGGAATGCTATAATAAGTTACCACCAAAACCAAGATCATACAAAATCCACTCACTACTAGAAAAATGGCGTTTTCCTATGGATAATAGCTACGGAAAATTTCTGTAGCTAATTAGCTACGGAAAATTTCTGTAGCTAATTAGCTACGGAATTGCTACGTACGGATCAGCTACATAATGGGATGCCCTAGTTTAGTAACGGAATAGCTATGGAAGCGGGTCTGTAGCTATTCCGTAGCTAATTAGCTACAGAATAGCTACAAATGCAAATCTGTAGTTATTCTGTAGCTAATTAGCTACAGATGCAAATCCGTAGCTATTCCGTAGCTAATTAGCTACGGAATACCTACGGATACTAATTACCTACAGATTAGCTATGGAGTATGCTTTCCGTTAGAATTCTGTAGCTAATCCGTAGCTAAGTAGCTACGGATTAGCTACAGATTTTTCTTATTTTCATTTTTTCGGGAACCAAACGTCGTTTTTTTTCGCTTCGTTTTTTCACACCTCTACTATACATGATTATCTTTATTTTCACTAACATGTAACTATTAATATCGTTCATAAAGTCGTGTGCCCCTTCGGGATCAAGTACTCGTTTCATAGTTTAACATTGTAATGTATACTTTTCACCAACTTGTGATGGATTATGTTTGTATATGTATATTTATATACATGAATGAGTTATGGTATATGTGTATGTATACGTGTTTGTGAGATGTATGTGTACGTATTCATAAACATTATAGTGTTAAACCATTAAACGGACAATGGATCCTATATGTGCACGCGACTTTATCAATGATATTAATAGCTATAAATTGGTGAAAATTTAGATAATGATGTATAATAGAGGTGTGAAAAAAACGGAGTGAAAAAAACGAAGTTTGGTGCCCAAAAAATCCAAAATAAGAAAAATTCGTAGCTAATTAGCTACGGAATTCTAACGGAATGCATATTCCGTAACTAATCCGTAGGTAATTACCTACGCAATAGCTACGGAATATGCTTTCCGTTAGAATCCGTAGCTAATCCGTAGCTAATTAGCTCTGGATTAGCTACAAATTTTTTTTTATTTTCGATTTTTCGGGCACCACACGTCGTTTTTTTCGCTCCGTTTTTTTCACACCTCTATTATATATATATGATTATCTATATTTTCACCAACTTATAGCTATTAATATCATTCATAAAGTCATGTGTATATACGGGATCCATTACTCGTTTACTGGTTTAACACTATAATGCTTATAAATACGTTCACATACATCTCACAAACACGTATACCTACATCATCATCATCATCATCATCATCACCATCACCACCATCACCATCACCACCACCATCATCATCATCAACAACAACACCATCATCGTCATCATCATCACCACAACAATCATCATCATCACCATCACCACCATCATCATCATCATCACCACAACCATCATCATCATCATTATCATCACCACCACACCACTATCATCATCATCATCGTCACCATCACCACTACCCCCGCCACCACCATCATCATCATCACCATCACCACCATCACCATCATCAACACCACCAACACTACCACCATCATCATCACCACCACCATCATCATCATAATCATCAATATCACCATAATCATCATCACCATCACCACCACCACCACCACCATCATCATCATCACCACAACCATCATCATCATCATCATCACCATCACACAACCATCATCATCACCACCATTATCATCACACCATCATCATCGACACCATCACCATCACCAACATCACCACCACCATCATCACACCACCATCATCATCACCATCACCATCACCATAACCATCACCACCACCACCATCACCATCACCATCACCACCACTGCCACCACCACCACCACCGCCATCACCATCACCATCACTATCACCACCATCACCATCACCATCACCACCATCACCATCACCATCATCATCACCATCACAACCACCACCACCACCACCATCACCATCACCATCACCATCACCATCACCATCACCATCACCATCACCATCACCATCACCATCACCATCACTATCATCATCACCATCACCATCACCATCACCATCACCATCACCATCACCATCACACTATCAATAGTCATCGTCGTCATCATCATCATCATCATCGTCATCGTCATCATTTATGCATCAGTTTGTTGTTGTTTATGTTTTGTTTTAAGTTTAATCAGGGTTACACTTAAATGGGGGAGGTTGTTGGTGATTTTATATCATCAATATTATTTAAGTGTAATATGATTAAAATTCTTGACAAAAAGTGATCTTATTGAATAATGAACAAGTTAGGATGGTGTAGGAGTACACACTTGTTCAAGTTTTTCAAGATTCAAAGTACATTGTTATTTAGGGGAAAAGCCCCTAAACGAACGGGGGTCCGGGGGCAACGCCCCTGGCTGTGAAAAAAATTCATCAAAAATCCAATTTTAGAAAGTTGAACCTTTTCCCGTGATAATCATGTATAATAGAGGTGTGAAAAAACAAAGCGTATAAAACGATGTTTGGTGCCTGAAAATCGAAAATAAAAATAATTTGTAGCTAATCCGTAGTTAATTAGCTACAAAGTTTTTTTAATTTCGATTTTTTGGCGACCAAAGGTCGCTTTTCTTCGATTTTTTCACACTTCTATTAACTGTTCATATCTTAAATATGTAAGAAAATTTATCCAAAAAAAATTAAGACTCGAATAATAATAATAATAATAATAATAATAATAATAATAATAATAATAATAATGAAAATAATAATTATTATTATTACAATAATAATAGAAATAATAATAATAATAATAATAACTATAAAAATAATAATAATAACAATAATAATAATAATAATAATAATAAATGAATTCTATGTGGTAAAAAACTATTGTAGACGAAGAAGGTATGGATGTGGCATTCCCGGCAGGTTGGTAGTCCCCTTGGTTGTATCTATGATAGACGCGAGTTCGAGTCCCACCACCCTCTTTTTTTTTGGCATTTTTGATTTTAGGGTTTCACAAAATCGAAACTTTTGTCCGCCTCCATTTAGCGGGATGCATTGACGAAATTTTTTATTCTCCTGCTTCTTTCTATCTCTCTCCCTGATTCGTTTTCCCTCTTCTCTCTCACTGTTTCCTACTCGCACCTCCCCCTTACACCCCCTCTCGTCTTCGTTTTCATCATCGGAGTTCTATCTTACCGCCGATGTTGTCAGTGTTGTACATAGAGATTGTTTTTAGCCCCGGTTATCTCTCGTCGCCATCACTAAATCCGTATATCTTCATCACTGATTCATCGTCGCCCTTTTTAGCTCCGGTCGTCTGCTTGCCGTCGCCGTCATCGGCTTGCCATCACCATCTTCTGCTTGCAATCGCCATTGTCATCATTGTTTCAAGTAAGCTTTTTTTGGTTTAATTCCAATTAGGTTTTCGTTTTGGGTTAGGATTGATTTTGATTTAGAATTTGTTTTGATTTAGGGTGTCTTTTGATTTTGGGTTCAGTTCGATGCCTTCTTCAAACTATTGATGCTTTTTTCAAACTCCTCTGCTCCATCTGTTATCGAGGCGACCAAGGTTATTACTCCATGGCTCAATTGCCCTCCCCTCTCTCTTTGCACCTTTGCTCGATTTCTTCCCTAAATAAGTCGAAGTTAACTACGGAATAGCTACGGATTTCGGTAGCTATTTGGATCCGTAGCTATTCCGTAGCTATTCACTTCCGTAGCTATTTTGTAGGAAATCTGTAGCTATTTATTTCCGTAGCTATGGTAGCTACGGAATATTCCGTAGCTATTCCGTAGCCACGGGCCATTATGCTACAGACATTTTTCCGTAGCAATTCCGTAGCTATCCAGTTATAGCTACAGAATAGCTACGGATTGTGCTGTAGCTATTACACCAATTTTCTAATAGTGTCACAACTCAAACCAACCCTGATAATTCTAGTGGCTTAAAAAAAATAGCAGCTTATCCCACATCAGCTGAAAGTAATTAAGTTGGTGGCTCCTACAAGTTGGCTTTTAGATTGAGTGATAAAAGCTTTTTTTATTTTTTAAGGAATATAACACCAAAAAGTACTTCACCAACCTAGATGTCTTACAATCTCGCAAGTACTTTTTCCCAATGGAAACATCAACAGACAATGGAATTTTTACGATGAAATATTAAAGTATGTTAGTGTAAAAAAAAACGTTTTATAAATTGTAAAAATAAAAGAAGTAAGAAAGCAATTTTCGTGGATTGAAGAATTTCCCACTGATCGAGCACAAAACTTTTTGTTCATGATTCTCGACTTTATGCAACAGCATGCGGGACTATGTACTATCCAAATTAAAACAAGTAAAGTAATTGTACGAATCCAGACTTCAATCACGTGATAACCGAAGAACAAATGATTTATGATGCGATTTCTGATTTACAAAGATGAATTTTTAACATGTGAAACAAATTCGTAACAATGTGCTTACCTGAAGGGGAGAGGATTGAAGACGAACCACAAACGAATAGAGAGAGAAGGAAAACGAGTGAAAAGTAGAGAGGGAACAGCCGAGTTTTCCGGGCAGTTAACGAGGAAGAGAGTATGGTCTTTTCACCTTTTTGACTTTTGAGGAAGGGATACGGTCCGTATATTTTACTCAAAACATAGGTACGATTTAAAAAACATCAGCTTTTTGTCATACACAACAATTAATGCATTATATAGTTGTATAATACAACATTTTAAAGCATCAATTGTTGTGTATTGAAAAAATTTGTTGTGTACGGATCAGCTCCCATTTAAAAACAACAAAGCATCAAATACATGTACCAATATATAAATATATACATGATCACTTTAAATATCTTTTTTTAAATTAAATAATATAGAGTAAAATATCGTCCTATGGTTTTATTAAAATTATACGTTTGGTTCCTAACTTTTTTTTTTCTTTTTTCACTTGGATCGTCCTTGTGTTTTGATTTTGTTGTGTTATTCTTTCCTATGGTCGGGTCAAAATTGCACGTTTGATCTCTAACTCTATATATGTAAGGGATGAAAAACGTAATAAAATTAAACCATTGGGACAATCTGAGTGCAAAAAAAAAAAGTTAGGGACCAAACGTGAAATTTTGACCAAACCGTAGGGACGATTTCAGTAATTTACTCAATAATATATGAAATATTTTATATAAATTGTTTGAAATTGCTTATTTTAAACAACATATGTAAGACATTACTTGATAAGTTTTTTTTGCAAATAATACTGATTTATATAAAATGATCATAGCTTTTATTGTTTAAGTTTTGATTAATCATGTATTTTCCTCAAACATAAATAGCAAATTATTTTGATTTCCTACATCCGGACACATTGCTATTATGGATAAAAGTAAAATGCATCGTCTATATTGCACCGATTCACTAAATAATTATTTTATGTAGTTAAAAAACGTTGGAGAAATCATATAAACACAAATGTTTAACTTATTTGGTACAATTATGATACCAACGGCCCAAAATAACATTAAAATTTTCACAACACAATCAAACATTAGAGATATCAATAAGAAAATTAAGAAGATCCCAACACAATCAAGCTACAAATATAGGAGTTTCTCTATTTAGAAAAATTTTCTGCTCCGGTTTATCTTTGGCACTAAGACCATCCGTTATACCCACCACATACCACATATGTGGTGGATGCCACATCACCACCACATTCCACTACCACTAACATGGGATACCTACCACTAACACATCACTCCACCTCATTATTTTAATTAAATTTAATTCAAAATTCGTATAATTGTTTTTTTAAATACTAATTTTCATTAATTTAAAATACTAAATTACATTAATTAAAAATTACATTAACTGAAACGAAAAAAATAACGATAAAACTAAAAATTACATTAAGTAAAATAAAAAAAACAATAAAAAATACATTAATAATTAAAAAGCTAAAAATACCAAACTTTTAATTTGTGTTTTTTAAGCAAGATTATTCCATTTTGGGAAATTCTTCAATTTTTGCCAAGCTTTGACATGTCTAAAACGTTGCTGATTTGTGTTTTCATATTGCTCCATGGCCACATTAACCGGATCGATATCGGCTTCATAAACGTTGTTTATAACAAAGTTGTAAATTCCATTGAACTCAAAACATTTGACCCTCATATCGCGCCACTTCAAGCACATTTCATCAACATCTCGAATTGCACCACCCATTAAACCATGGAAAACATTTTCAACATTTCTCCAAAAAGAACCGGAAGTTTGACCAACGTCTTCTTCCGAAACTGTCACCCAAGCTTGTGCTAATTTCTCTTCTTCTTCATCTGACCATTCCTTATTTTTGGGAGGCATGATTTTTAAAGGATCAAACAACAAAAATATATCTAAATGGAGTAGAATTGTATGGAAAATAAGATGTTTGGTAGTATTTATAGGTAAATATTGAAGAAATTGAAAAATAGCCGTTAGGAAGGGGGAAGAAAAGTCAAACGCGATTTAAGGCAAGAAATGAAACTATTGGGCGTTTGGATTCGTTTTCCGGAGCACGGAAGGCCACGACCACGAACCACCAGGGTGGTGTGCACGGTCGTGGTTTGTGGCCACCTAGACCACGGACCGTCTCGTGCAATGTATACCATTTGGCCTAATAACCATTTCCACATCTTTCCTTTATTTTAGCAATACAATTGATGGCACTGCAAATTGTTGCGCCACATCCTACAATCATCTACTTTTGTAGCTTGATTGAAATGGAGAACAAAATTCTGTAGAACAGGGAAGCTCCTTAATTTGCAACTTGAGTGTGTTGGGACCATCTTAATTTGATTGTTGATATCTCTAACTTTTTTATTGTGTTGTGAAAATTTTAAAGTTATTTCGAGCAGTTGGCAAAATTCTACCAAATAAGTTAATCATTTATGTTTAGTATGATTTCTCCAATTCTTTTTAACTGCTTAAATTAATTATTTTCAATGTGAATATGGGCAATCCACTTTATTTTTATCTGTAAGGCTATAAACACATTTTGTCACTAGACTTATTTTTATCTATAATAACATATGTATGTATGTAGAATACATTTTGATTCTCAAGAACTTGTTCAAGGCTATAAACACATTTTGTCAAATCTAGTGAGTCAAGAGATCAAAACATCATCGATAAATATTGTGAAACAGATAAACACTACTAGAAAACTTGGGAAATACCTATGACACAATCCATAGGTATTCGGTAGGTATAAGGCATACCTACGCAATTGCTACTGAAAAAGCTTGTAGCATAAGCACCCGTGGGAAACTTATACCTATGGATTTGCGACGGACTAGCTACGGAATACCTACGGTTTCTTCGGGTATAATACATACGGAATAGCTACAGACACCAATAGCCACGGAATACCTACGGATTACTGATAGGAGTCAAGTTTGACTAAAGTTGAAATAGCTACGAAAGTATATAGCTATGGATTTCTTACGTATTACAGACGAGAGTCAAGTTTTACTAAAATAGACTTTTTCCTATGGAATAGCTACAGATTTCCTACAAATTAGCTACGGAGTTCAACTTTGACTAAAATTGATTTTTTCCTGCGGAATACCTATGAACATATTTAGTGACGATTCCCGTCACATTTCCATAGCTACTTTCATTTTATTAAAAAATAAAATTTTAAAATTTTCCTTTTTTGTCAAATAGCATATATCATTTCCAATTGTCCCAAATACCATAAAAAATACACCAAAAATGTTCCTAATACCAACTTTGATACATTCCATTCCATTGCCCTAAATACCAAACAAACTAAGAACTAACAAAACAAACAAACTATACAAAGTGTTAACAAATTCAATTGTTCCAATATACTTATCAATTGTCCTCGGGTGGATTATTAGGGGGACCATAGGGTTGATTTCCAAAAATATCCATCATCCTCATAACCATTTCCATTTGTTCTTTCATTTGTTGTTATTATTGCTCCATGATAGAAACCTGTGCACGCAACCTATCAACCTAAAAATGGTAACACAATTCAATACTTAAAGAATAATAGCAATGTACTTTAGTATATTATAACAATGCATCTTAGTTTATAATTATAGCAATACACTTAACTTTTAAACCATAATAGCAACATACTTTTATTTATTATTAATTTAATCAATATTATCAACAAACTATCTAACTTTTAACCATAATGGCAACGTACTTTTGTTTATTATCGATTTAATCAATATTATCAACAAACTACCTAACATTGAACTATAATAGCAACTTATGTCTGTTTATTATCAATTTAGTCAATATTACCAATAAGCTACCTAACTTTTAACCATAATAGCAACATACTTTTGTTTATTATCAATTTAATCAATATTATCAACAAACTACCTAACTTTTAACCATAATAGTAACATACTTTTGTTTATTATCAATTTAGTCAATATTATCAACAAAATACCTAACTTTTAACCATAATAGCAACGTACTTTTGTTTATTATCAATTTAACCAATATTATCAACAAGCTACCTAACTTTTAACCATAATAGCAATGTACTTTTGTTTATTATCAATTTAGTCAATATTATTAACATACTACGCAACTTTTTACCATAATAGCAATGTACTTTTGTTTATTATTAAACTAATTAATATTATCAACATACCTCTTGTTGTGTACTGTCCGACTAGGAAACCAAAATATGTATATCTAATGCTCTTATCCCATATGTAGCACCCTTCTTCTTTCCTTTTCTCCTAAGTTTGTTTTCCTCCCATACCTCTACATCATCCTTATGGTTTGCAAGATCTTCACCATATTTGTTAACCAACCCCTGTAGATATGCGTCCTACAAATTACCAAAACAACACCATTGTCATATACAAAAAAAAAAAATTGAGGCAATCAATATACATAAATGATAAAGATAAGCTTCTTGTTCTTCTTTGGCCGTTTGTGAGAAATATTTGAGGTTTTCATGATTTCCCTCAAAATATATTTTCTTCGACTCAGCAGTGTCATGCGTCTTCATGAAAACATCATAATGTTTAGGTGGTTTACCCATTAATTTTTCCTACAAAAAATAGAAAGTACAATTGATGTAGTTAGTGTTAAAAGAAAATAAGAATAATAAAACTAATAATTATGATACTTACTAAGTTGATACGGTACTAGTCAAATCATATACTACTCGCAGTGCGCTTTGAACCCTTGATGTTGACCCATTAGAATCTCCGGTGTTGCGGTTCTGCTGAGCGATTCTTGAATTCCTTTTCTACTTATTTGTGGACCAATGTTGTTAATATATATATATATATATATATATATATATATATATATATATATAAGTATAATAATACAATAGTAAATAAAAACTCAACAAAAATAATAATAATGTATCATATTCTTCATGTAAGTATGTTTAATTGATCTTGGATTGCACCTTTTAATCTACATCTATGACAATGTCTTGTGGTAGATATGAAAGGTCTGCATACATTTGTATGGATGAGGTTGAAAAGATCTTTGCCTCTTTCATAGTACCCGTAAATGGCACCTTTTCATATTTATATGTAAACAAAATTCACATACATCATTTGACTCTAAGTCAAATGATTCCAATATCTCATCTGAATGGAGCTTGACAATTCACTTCTTGTTTATAAGGTCAATTCGATAATGCCACATACATGATTTATCTAAACTATCTTTGCAAGAATCAACACTTAAAAAATAATGGTCTCATAAATCTCATTGCATGAATTAGCTTTAAATTAAATATTATCATTTTTTAAAACAATAATACTTCTATTATCAAATCCAAACTGAAATCCATCACGGTATAACGTTGATAGCTTTTGGGTAAAACAAATAAACTAGAAAACAATTCCTAAGTTCACATGCAACCTACTTTGGATATATGTTTTAACTATTGAACATATAACTTTGAATTGCAAAACAAGAAACCTAAGAGAGGAGGCTATTTTTGAAATTAACAAATTAGAGTTTTAGAGTTACATACCTTTCAATTGTTGCAGTAAACAATTGGTAATCCTTTTATCTTGATCTTCTTGGAAGCTTAGCACCACAAATGCAATGCCTCTAATGGAATCACACCCAAGAGCTAACAAGAAGGAAACTTATGAAGAGAAAGGCTAGGGTATGCAAATTTCGGCCTAGGGTTTCTTTAAAAGAAGGAGTGGCCGATTTCGGGAGCTAGAGGCCTCCTTATATAGCTGAGGTGGCTAGGGTTTAGGGAAAACCCTAATGTTCCTTTGCGTAGGCCTAAGCTTATCCAAATGCCTTATCCAAGCCCCTTGGACGAAATCATTAGGGTTTACCCTATAGATTTCGTCCACCCCTTCCAAGGAGGTTTTGGAACCTTCCACTCAACTATTAGATAATTGCAAACTAGTCCCTACACTTTATAATTAATACAATTAACCCCGAAATCAATTCTAATTAATTTCTGGCTAATTATTAATTAAACATTATGATTTTTTATTAATATATTAATCTTTTAACATATTAATAAATCATTTATATTAATTTTTTAATCTTATAATAAATTAATATCTCTCATTTCATAATTTCCTTGTCCAGTTGCTAGGTTTGAGGGCAACTATAACGACCCAAAATACGACCCAAAAATTTTTGTTTTAATATTACTAAAAATCACATCATCAGTTATCATAAATAATAAAACCATAAAATGATTAACTCAAATGTCATAATAACTGTGTCTAAACAAAAACTGTATCAATCATAACTTCTTCAAAATAAAACTCCCAGGATAAAACTGAGGTTGTGGTGTGTATAATACCATCATCCTGAGCTCTTCCCTTTACTAGCTGAAGTACTTGAAACCAAAACTGAAAACTGTAAGCACAAAGCTTAGTGAGCTCCCCCCAAACTACCACATACCATACAATAACATATAAAGCACATACTGGGCCTTGACCACTGCATCGGACCAAAGTCTGGAAACTACATCGGACCGGAGTCCGGAACTAACTGGGACCTTGTCCCATGCATCGGACCGAAGTCCGGAACTAACTGCATCGGACCGAAGTCCGGAACTAACTGCATCAGAACGAGGTCCAAAACTGACTGGGACCTTGTCTCTTGCATCGGACCGAAGTCTGAAACTGACTGAACATATCATAGCATAAACACATATACTGCATACTGCATCGGACCGGAGTCCAGAACACATAACACAAAGACATGCTTGAATCACAAAGACATCAAGCACCCTGAACTACTGCATCGGACCGAAGTCCGGAACCACTGCTAACTAAATGGACGGGCATTGTGCCCGTAGACCCGTTCCTATTGGAAGGAAACTCACCTTGAAAGTTGGCTGCTGAAAATCTACTCGGGAACTCCCTGCTGCTGCTCCGGTATCTCCCTGGCTATAATTCCCATAAACACACTCAATCAAATACTGATAACTAATTTGAGAGCGAAATGAATATCTTACCCCTGGACAAAGTCAACACTATGGTCAAAGTCAACATACAGTTGACCTGACTCGCCGAGTTGGGCCGCCAACTCGTCGAGTCGCTGCTCTCATTTCTAATTCTTGTCCGCTACTACTCGTCGAGTTTGGCATAGACTCGACGAGTTCCTCTTCGATGCGAATAATCAGTCTATCTTCATCTGACTCGCCGAGTTGTATGAACAACTTGTCGAGTTCTCTTTCATCATAAGAACACTCTGGTTTGAGACTCGCCGAGTTGTATGAACAACTCGTCGAGTCTGTTCTTGAGGCAAGAAGATTGCCTTGGACTCGCCGAGTCTTTCCATTACTGAGTCCGGCTCCCGACTCACTGAGTCCACCTCTAACTCACTGGTTCCACTCAAATAAATCAAAAAGGCCAGGGGGAAATCGGGGACTCGCGACTCGACTCGTCGAGTCTGATGAACAACTCGCCGAGTCGCTTGCATGCAAACATCATACAGACGATTTTGATCGATTCCAACGCCTTCAACTCATAGATCTGGGTTCCTAGGGTGGTTTTTACACGTAGAGTTTCCAACTTTACGTGCATGCATACATATACAAGAGTTTAAAGGGCTCTAAATGGATTAAAAGTGTAGATCTAGGCTTGCATACGAATTTGACTCAATAAAGGCAGTGGATCTGAGCTTCTAGAGCTCGATTATGACTCAATAAGATGTCCTTTCGCTCCAATGAGCTCTCTATTCACTAACAAACCAAGGTTCATTTACACAGTACTAAATCCATAGCTACCAAGGGTCATCTACACAATACTAAATTCATAGCTACCAAGGTTCATCTACACTGTATTAAATCCATAGCTACCATCGTATTATTATAAGGCACTTAATCTATAGCTGCCAGGGTTTTTAGAGTACACAGGTGAACATCAATTCCACAACACCTACAAGTTGTGAGCTTGCTAGTGTTCCACAGGACTATCTAGAATAGTCTATGATTGTCATCCCTACTCTGCTGAATGACGAAGCCATCATTTGGGTTAAGGTTTCACTCATTTTTCACATGTCACCCTCATCTAATGATCTATATCATCTTTTGTCTCATCCTTAAACTAATCTTTCATCACACACCAACTATTTCATCTACCCATGTTCTACCCAACATATTTGTAGATATAAATTACATATATAGTTTAAATCATATACAAACCTTTATAAAACATTCATCCAACATCCATCTCAAATAAACAAACAATATATGAACACATAACACGTATTTCATAGCAAATACTTCATATCTATGTGTTAGAAGAAAGTAACTACACACTCACTCATAACATAGATGTAATACATTCAACCAATACTTGTAAAATCGTGTTTATGAAATGGACTATACACTCACTTGATAAGACGATTATCGGGTAGCACTACGGCTCTCCAAGTAGTAACTCTTCGGTGAAACTGAGATATCTTCACACACTGGACTTCTCGCGGACAGAGTTTTAGATAGAAAACTCTTTTCTTCTCGGGATCTTCGGAGCGTCGAGACTCACTTCGGGTCTCGGGATGATATTGTGGCTTTGGGGGTACTTCTTTGCACGTAAATCGAGGTAATATGGTGAGAGAAGGGTGAATTAGCAACCTTGGCCGGTTGCTCCTTCAAATCTGTTTATAGGGCTGATTTCTCGATTTTCACGTCGTGAACAGTATTTTCACGTCATGTGCTTGATTGTCACTTCATGTGTCATCGCAAGTTGCGTCTGTCAGGATCTAGAAGTCATAAATACTGAGTTCACGTCGTGAACACTGTGTTCACGTCGTGAACTCTGACACAGTGTTAGGGTTCGCACCCCGAACTTCAGAAATTCATAACTTTTGCATACGAGCTCCGTTTTCGACGTTCTTTTTTTCCACGCGTAAGTAAAAACAAGATCTACAAGTTTTGTTTAGACTTCGTCGGCTAATTTTGAATTTAATTTTTATTATATTATTTTTAGTAGGCCGGGACAGGAAAACTCCGTTATAAACTCATAACTTCTTCATCTGACGTCCGTTTTCGTCTGTCTTTTTACCGTTGAACTACTATCGACGAGATCTTCGATTCTCGTTTAGATTGTTTCGGCTAGAAATCCGTCGAACTCATATTCGAACTTTGGGTTACATACCGCTAAGTCGAAACTTCGAAAAATCATAACTTCCTCATACAAAGTCAGATTTAGACGTTCTTTTTATGCACACTCTCGGTTTAATATATTCTACGACTTTCAGATCACTTAGGCTGAATATCGCTCGATTGTAAATTCACTATTTACGTCGCGATGTGTGGTGCCACTTCTATCGCGAAACTTTGACAGTTCATAACCTCTTCGTTATAACTCGGATTTCGGCGTTCTTTATATGCACGGAAACCTTGTGACATATACTACAACTTGGTTAAGATTATTTATTTTAAACACTCTTCTATGAAAAAGTCACTTTTGACGCTCATTGTCTCTAAATTAACCAGTTCAGATCTGCAGGTGTTAAAATAATTATCTATTAATTAACTTTTAATCAATTTATTAAATCTTGGGAGGATTATCTAATTACATTAAACAATTAATTTAATCCTAATCCTAAACCCTCTAAATTTCGAAAATCTAGGGTAAAGGATAATTATCCAATTAATTCAATTAAGTAACAATTATCCAAAGAAGAAACCCTAAAAACATAAGGATATTTCAAAATTCAAGGGAGGTGGCTAGTTTTTCAAAACCCTAACCCTAATTTTCTATTAGGGTTTATGGAGGCTAGGGTTTTCGAAAACCCTTCAAGTCAAAACCCTAAAAACGAAAACCTTGGCCTTTAGGGTTTAATAACTATAAACCCTAATTTGCAATTCAACTATTATAACAAGTCAATTTAAAACAAAACCAATGGATTTGATACCACTAATAGGTTTTGGGTAAAGCAAATAAACTAGAAGACAATTCCTAAGTTCACATGCAACCTACTTTGGATCTATGTTTTAACTATTGAACATATAACTTTGAATTGCAAAACAAGAACCCTAAGAAAGTAGGCTATTTTCAAATTTAACCAATTATGGTTTTAGAGTTACATACATTTCAATTGTTGTAGTAAACAATTGGTAATCCTTTTGATCTTGATCTTATTGGAAGCTTAGCAATACAAATGCAATGCCTCTAATAGAATCGCACCCAAGAGCTAGCAAGAAGGAAACTTATGAGGAGAGAGGCTAGGGTATGCAATTTTTGTCCTAGGGTTTATTCAAAAGAAGGAGTGGCTGATTTCGGGAGCAAGAGGCCTCCTTATATACCTGAGGTGGCTAGGGTTTAGGGAAAACCTTAATGTTTCTTTGCTTAGGGCCTAAGCTTATCTAAAGGCCTTATCTAAGTCGCTTGGATGAAAACATTAGGATTTCCCCTATAGATTTCGTCCACCCCCTTCCAAGGAGGTTCTGGAACCTTCCACTCAACTATTAGATAATTGAAAACTAGTCCCTACACCTTATAATTAATACAGTTAACCCCAAAATCAATTCTAATTAATTTATGGCTAACTATTAATTAAAAATTATGATTTCTTATTAATATATTAATCTTTTAACATATTAATATATCATTTATATTAATTTATTAATCTTATAATAAATTAATATCTTTCCTTTCATAATTTCCTTGTCCAGTTGTTAGGCTTGTGGGCAACCTAAAAGGACTATGCTGTTATCAATTCAAGTACATACAGATTGTAGTTATGGGCTTAGACACCTAACCCAACAAACGTATGAGAAGAAATAATGTTCCTTTCTATACTAGGAAAATACCAATAATCTAACAATGTAACTAAAGAGCACTAGATAACACAAGCTCATAATCCCTAATCCTAGTAACAACAACTTTGTTTATATTACCCATGATTGTTTGAGCTCCTCATACCTTAGCTTTCTACTTTGTGTTTGTCCCTACACATTAAAAAAAATATGAATACTAGATCCTATGTTAAGGATACTAGAATCGTTAGTTGAAGCACTCTTGAGTTCAATCATATAAATACTTGAGGCGCCAATCTTTTGTCTTTGTTCTTCTTGAAGTCCTATGGATAATTTGGATAGATGGCCTCATTAGGATCGCTAGTGGTTGCTATGAAAAATTTGACCTTCTTAGGATTCAAGTTGGACTGTAAAACCTTACATTTTCCCTTACATGTGGGATAAGAAGTCTTTTTCTCTTGACAGCACCCTCCTAGTGGCTAGAACGGGACCTATAGAGTTGACGCTATAAGGATTGACCATGATTTCCTTGGTAGTTTTCAATATGATATGTATCTGCATTAAGATCTATTCCAAGTTGTTCATAATATAGTTCATGATGAACTGATGATACGAACTAGTTGGCGAGTTAAGTACTATGTTAGTAGCCAACTCATAAGGGAATGGAACACCAAATTGCTCTAGCATGTCAATGTGTGACTTAATTTTTTTAAAAATGTGTACTAATAGAAGATCCCTTTTGAAGCTTGCATCCTAAAAGAGATTTGATGACGCTGAATCACTCTTACCTAGCTTGCTATTTGAACATTTCCTTAAGCTGGACATTTATGTTGAACACCCTAAGATTCTCAAATTCTTTTTGGAGCTCCGAAACCATGGTCTCAAACATGAGACAAAGCGACTTCAATTGAGTGATTACAATGTTTTTCATAATCATCTCTCTCTTCGCCAGTAGCATCTTCTTCAATTCCCCAGGGACTTCCTCATCCAGAACATATTCTTTCTTCTTGTACCTAAGATTAATTCTTTGCACAATAATCCAATAGAGATAGTTCGTTCCGGTGATTTCTTCCCTCGAGGCGATTTGTAGTAGTGAAAAGTTTGACATAGGTGCGGGTGCGGGTGTGGGTGCAAGAGGTGTAGTTGCATTCGTACAAGTTGATATCTAAATAAATCAAGTCTGTAGTTAGTTTTATTAATTCTTAAAAAAAATAATTACCCAAAATTAGGGTCCATATTTCACTCTAAGATGTAAAGAGGTTTGTCTTAATCACACAAAGGCAATTTAGGTAGGAAATCTTTTTGCCAATTTCGGTCTCTATTAAACTCCCAAATCTTTCGAGGTTTATTGACTTATGTCTATAACATGTTAGATCTCTTTTATGTTTATCCAAATTCATGACAGGTTTGTTGTGAATCATTTTTTAAATGGTAAATTTACCATGCAAAAACCCATGTAATCCCCGACTCAAATAATTCTTGAGAATCACAAGTATCACATTACCTCAACTATAATCTAGCTAACGCATTTGCTCCAAGCACTACCCTACGTCAACAAATTATAATGAAGGGTGTTTTCATGGGTAACATGAGATTTAGGATTTTATAAAACGGGGTTTTTGTTTTATATAGTTAAAACTTTTAACTTTTGAAAACATTTAATTTATTACTTTCATAAAAGCTTCAATTTCAAATTTTAAATGCAGTCAAAATAAGAAACAACAAAAACATGTGCAAGTAACGATGACACCAGTATCGATCATATGTGTCTCCCCTTTGTGCCATCCAATGAAAGACAAATCATATTAAGGAGAAAAGGACACTTCAAAGTTCCCACTAGATCAGCCACCAACTCTTAATGCTAGCTTGAACTCCATAGGACTCCAAACTCCTAGATCATCTTCTTGGTCTTCAGTCTTTGTAACATTACAATTTTCTATTCCAGTACAAATTTTCCTAACTAAACTATTACAATTTAAAATAAAAATGACATGTTACAGAAAAAGAAAACATATGGCAGGAATGTCACAAAGAATATATTACAACACATAGGTTAAGTGGATGATCGGTATGTCAGATCTATACAATTCAAAACAAGCAATTATTTTGAACTTTGATTACCTTTTAGATTAAATAAATAACCATAAAGTTGAAAGAAAACTGACATGCCATTGTTTTTATGATCTCACATGCAAGAGATCATCCAAACAACAATGTCTTCATTTTATCTTATGGTGATAATTTAGAATTAAACAATTAAAACAACAAAAGAAGGTGATAATTAACTTTTGTAAAACAATCGTATTTTCATGATATTTGAGTTAGATGAATTAAACTGACAAAGGCATATTCAATTTTAAAAATAATGTTTCTATGAATATTGAACATGTGCCACCATGGGCGGATCGTTTCAAGGGCTAGGGGGTTGTGGCCCCTCCCCCTGATTTTTTTGGCATTAATAGTCCTTATGCTTTAACTTTATACATATTTAGTCCAAAAATATAAAATTTTGACTATGGCCCCCCTGTTCACCAATTTTTATACAAATTATGTTCTTGCCCCCCCCCCCCCAAATGAAATATTGAAGCTCTGCCACTGTGTGCCATGTACCTGAAGGGACACGTCGTGTTCCACATTTAAACACACATTGAGAACCATAATTCATGCACCATATTCCACATATTAGTGTTCAACTTTTCTAGTTATAGACGTGTCACGTACACAGAGGTGACATGCCATGTTCATTGGGCAGAAATGATTTCTGCTTAATCTCAAAAAGGGTTTTAGATTAAGAAGGTTAATTTAACTTTTTTTTTTAATTTATAATGGCTTGATCTAATTAACCCACGTCATGCAAGTAGGTTAACACAATAACAATTAGATATCTAAATGTGAAAGACGTGAACAAGTGGATCTGATACCACTATTGGGTTATGGGAATACAAAAGCCACAAATACATAGCAAAAGCATACATATAAATTGATCCCAAGAACCCAATATCATATCTATGTTCATCCAATATGTTGCAACTAAATAAACATCCATCAAGGGATTAAAAAAATACATTTACAGAATTTAACTTCATTGATCTAGCTAGTTAATCAGATGCAAATAATCCAAAGGAAGATACCTTTGATGTAGTCGCACCCAAGGAAAAAGCAAAGTAACCTTAACAACCACTAGAAACTACATCACACCAAACCCTAAACAATTAGGCTTTCGTCACATCGATGCATCGTGCCAAGAAAAGGATGTGTCGCGTTCATCAATATAATTAAGAGTTTTGAGAGGGGTTGAGTGGCAGCTGAATTGTAGTGTTTTCAACACTTAGATTTTCACTCCTATGCTACTTAATTTATAGGGGAAGGTTTAGAATCTTTATAATTATCTGAAACCTTTGACTTTTTAATCTTTGCATTTAAACTCCTTAATCTACAAGTTTATATTAATTAATTAAACACTTAATTAATTAAAAAACTTGATCCATATTATTCTCTAATGTTAATAATATTGGATCTGTATGGTCAAGAATCATTTTAGAATGATGTTTACCAATAACATATGATCATATATGGTCACACCTTTAGCAAGTTGTCATTTATTGAATATTTATTAGTAATTTGATAATTAATAAATAAATTCAACTCTTGTAATTAATTACGAAATCATTATTATTTTATGAAAAATAATATTTCAAAAGAGTAGAATCTACTTATTAAATAATATGGTATCATTTAATAAGTCATGCACAAATTTTTTTAGACCTTTTGGAGTTTACTATATATATAACTTGTACATATAAGAGATACTACTTGTTTAATTGGAAACATCACATCAATCCTTTCTCTATCGTAATCGTAGGTTGTAATGCGTATGAAAGGTTGCATGTCAACCTCTCTCTTATATACTCCATTCTTCTTTCTCCATGCTTTTGACTTGTGTAAGGGTATAGGCTCTGGATTTCATGAAGTAGTATATAAAGAGAGTGAGGCTTTCATTTAGAAAGTGGTGGTTTCCGAGGCCAACAAAATCAATAACCTTAAATCTTTTACACTAAATTAGTGTATAGTGGTAAATGGGTCGAATCCACAGAGATTGGTTTAATTTTATAACTCTATGAAAATCTTTTTTGTAAAAAGACTTGTAAAATGACAATAAAAATAAAAATGGGGGGTTTTGGTCTTTTGAAATACTTGAAATAAACTAGAATTAAACTAAGATTTAAATAGACAATTCAAAAAAATAAGAGTTTGATATAAAATCAATAAGAGAAAGATGGTTGACTTAAGGTTTACTCACTTGAACATTTGATGAACATATCATTAGAATCCAAAGGTGCAATACTTGTTTTAAATCCTTAATTTGGGCATAGTAAATCCAAGAAGCTTGAGATTACCTAGACTTTTATTAGTTGTTGAAATAGTTATAAAAGCTCATAATAATTTCCTTAGTCAAAGTCACAATTTCCATTAAGCATGCAATTGGTGAAAGTCAACTAGCATTAAGAACCAAAAAGTCACCAAATCCAAGAGGATTCAAATGCTTTCACTTCTATGTTGGAGAAAATATTTTTATGATTGTGTAAAGTAAAACTAACAAAAATATCACTTGTTGCTTGCTAATTTGAGGATCCTTTACTTAATCAAGAAATTAGCCAACTAATCACCACAAACACATTTAAACTCATGAATAAAAACACACAAGTAGTAATAAGATATTAAAAACACAAAACATTCTCATAAAGATTCAAGAACAAGTTCATGGAGTCTTCAACATACACCAAACATTAAAATTATTTCACCAAAGCCAACCAAGTTTAGTCTAGCCTAACATAGCTAAACATAAGAAAACAAAGTAAGGATAGATTGTACCAAACATTTAACAAGATTCGAGAGCAAAAAGATGAAGCTCTTGAGGTATTCTTGGTCTTCAAAATGCTCCAAAATCTTCAAAGAATCCTCCCAAGTTCGGATGTGCAAGAGTGTCAAAAGAGTCCCACCAAACCTCCTCAAATAGAGGCCAAAAGTAAAATCACAAATTTGCCCCTGCAGGAACTCATGTGGGCTGCATAAACTAACAGAGAATGGGCCTTCTTCATTTGTTGGGCCTACACTACTTAGTCAACTAGCCCAATTTGAGTCTGATCAGCTTCTAGCCCATTTTTCTTCATTTTTTTTTCAATTTGAGCCTATGTTTTTTTTCTAAATCCTCCAAAGCTCACGCAATCATCCGATCATTAATTCCCATATGCTTTGAAAAAAATTTCCATCTTCGTTTAACTAAGAGACCATCTTCTTCAATGCTCAATCTATCTGAAGCTTATTTTATGTATCACCTCCACTAGATATTAAGCCTAAAAATCTTTATTGTTCTCCAAGTCTAATTGGCTCCAGAAGATCCCGCTCCACTAGTCTCTATAAAACTGCAATTATGCTCACGAAACTAGAGAGTACCCGAAATATTCATAAAATAACAAAAAGGAAAATATGCATGAAAGTTAACTAAAATATGAATAGAATATACTAAAATAGACTATCAAAAGAAGTAAATAAAATAAAACTATTAGAAAGCTAGTCTTGAATCTCTTTCTCCTTTCCCATATATGAACCGTAGATTCATTCCATCTCCCTAATCTTCTCTTTTGAGGCTAGTGAAGAATTGGTGTTTTAGAAGTTCTTCTCCTTTGAGGCTTATTTGTGATAAGTGCTTAAAAGCTTAAAAAAAATACTTCATATAAGATGGGAACTAGCATTCTTTGTGGCATATACTTGTTGGTGAATACATTATAGTGAAACTCTTTCTTGAGTTTTTGCTATCGCCATCAACTCCCCAAAACCAAACGAGATTAAAGTCTTCAAAGATAGTAATTCTAAACATCCTATGTGTTGTTTATAATCTTTTTATATCATGTATTAGGATCCTTGGCGGTTTTGTTTAAAATGATCTTAAAATAATAGTTATTTTAAAATTGTTTTCATTTGACGCTTAAAATTGTTCTATAAAAAGATCGCTTTTAGCTTTCACAAAGCCCATCAAGTACTTGCTTAAAACTATTCATGCATGTAACACAAAAAGACTCTATCATTAATGATAATATTACCAATTATTGTGACTGTGGACACTATTTTGTAACAACAATTCCCATTTGTATAATAACATTTCATTTTTAATATATATGATAATATAGTTTTTAAACCAAACTAGGAACTTGCCCCACCGTACGTTGTGGTGGTGCCAATCCGTTTTGTAAGTTGAATTCTACCGATTGTATTAATTAAAGTTAGATATCATTGCATTTGTTGGTAGATAAATATACAAGGTCGGTATAACTAACTAACTTCAAATTATATTGTTGAATGAAAACGTAGTATATGTGACCAGATCCATCCTAGAAAACGTACATAAAGTAAGCATAAAAACGTACACAAAATTTACGAGAAAACGTAATTATTAAGGAAAATCATATTATATATACTACGGGGGGTAAACATGAAATTTTAGAAAATTAAAAGGATGAAAGTGACATATTACAAACTTAAAATGGAAGGGTAAAAAAAAGGAGAGCTGAAACTGCCAAAGTAGAATTAGGACCAAACGAGAAAAACAAAAAAAAAAGTAAGGACTAAAAGTGACAACTAAAGTTGACACCCATATTACAAAACAATATATAGTATAATATGCACTAATTTTTTATTCTAAAACCAATATATAAAACATCATACATGTAACATACTTAACCGGTTAAATATTACAATAATGTTATTCTATATACTCTTGGAAAAGCAGAAAAGGTAGAGCGTTGTTAATAAACGTATTTCACCAATAATATGATTTCTTGTTAGGACAAAGGGAATTAAGAAATGAATCATCAATTGGTTTCTTACTTGACACCACCTCATCCTCTTCATGGTCAGGTAAAATCGCGTCCAAAAATGTAGAATCATCAACTTCGTCTTCATCCTCTACAACCGAATCATATTCATCAGGATTCTCCTCCTCGATCCAAATGAAAATGGGTTCATTTTACTGATCAACGTACACATTAGTTCTTTATTCTTGGCTTCCATTACCAACCTCAAGGAACTCTCTATAATCTCCTTCATTTTGAATTACTCCTAACCCTTCACTCAACCTTTCATGTGGAAGACAGTAGTAAACATCCTTGCAATTGATCTTCTTTGTGAGCTTTTCAAGGAATGTAATGAAATCTGAAAATACCATAGCGTTGAAGTCGACATCTCGTATAAATGCGATATCTGGGTTGAAATATACAAGAGGTTTAGGGAAAATACACCATTATATTGGACATCCACGATGAGGGATGATACCTTCGTCATTGCAGTCAAAGAAACAGAGAGTGATTTCAATTGTAAAGGTTCGACATTGAGAATGAAGAGAAAGGGGAAATATGGAACGAAGGAATGAAAGCTGTGTGTTTTTTGTTTATGAGCCCTAATTCCAATTATCATTCATATTATGTGTCAAAAATGCCAAGTAATTTCATTTAATGCCACGTAATACAACATAATGCCACGTAATATGCCAAATCAACAAAAACCTACGATCATCGATCATATTACCTTAATATGTACAGGTCAAACATGTTCAATTGGCAAATGTATATGAAAAAAACATTGTTACCTTAATGTGGGCAGGCCCTAAACTACATTACCCTTCTATGTCATTAACCCTACCATGTTTCTATCTAAAATTTCAGTTTTATCAATTTAACCATTTAAACTAAGATATGAATTAAAATTGTAACACCCCAATTTTCATATATATATATATATATATATATATATATATATATATATATATATATATATATATATATATATTATATAACAAATAATCGTTCCAACATCTCCCAAGATCAATTAAGAACTTACTTGTAGACTAAACTATAGCGGAAGCAAAATAAAATAAAATATAGTATTCAACCGAAGAGCTTCGGGTGTTACGTCTTTGAGGAACTTCTTTGTTGTCTTGTTGATCAACCATTCTCCTTAGCCTTCTTACTGCCACTTTTTAAATAGTTTCCTGGGTTGCGCACATTCAAAGTTTCTAAAAGGGTAAGCCTAGGGCCTAGTGAGTTCGTATTGCACATACATGTCCATCACTTAAAAAACAAATAGTTTTATCATATATCTTCAATAAATCATACAACAAATATATCACCGGGTGACCTAATTTAGGGGAACGATTAATTATCCAGAGAAAGAACCAAATGTTCATTTCCCTTCTCCTTGAGACAACTCATCATCCATTGTACTCAAGTATTTTAAATATCCAAGGAAATGAGTATGATTCTCAATTCCCATCCCCGTTGATCACACACATTCGTCATGCTCACGGCGATTAAACACCCATCCATTCCCGCTAAACATGTCATCCAAAAACACACCTAGTAGATAAAAAATCTAAAATTAACATTTACAAGCAACCATACTTATCATAAAACATATCGTCAATAAATAAATAAATAATGCATAATAAACCACATGATAAACATTTATGTGCGAGCAACCACAGAACACGAAAAAAAAACTCACCTTGTTGGTGTTAGTCTTAACTGGATGTCGTCACGCTACCCGCAGACATGCACCCTATGTTTAACCAACATTTATTTACTAAGGCTTAATCCTATAAACATCTTATGTGTTTGTTTTGGTTCCATCACACATATGTCTCCTTCGGCCAACCAATAATTATTTCATCATATTAAACTTTAATAAAAATATTATTATCTTTTTCTTCATTTTCTTTTCTTGTCGTCATTCCCATTTAATGAGGTTTTACCCGTAAAAGATTTAATACTCAAATGTCAAAATAACTAAACCTTAAAACAAAGACTTTGTTTACATAATAACAATAAGTAATATTAACATCAATATAAAGTAGCAAATTTAAAATAACAATCATTTATGTGATGGTGTACGAAACTGAAGATTGTCAAATTATAAAAACTAGAGGGGCTATTTTTGTATCTTTTCTTATGATACACAAGTAACACATTTGTTACCTATTTGTGAAAACTAAAATTGCCAACTTACCAACAATAGAGGGACCATTTATGTAAATATCATTTTTATCATTTGAAACATCAAGAAAACGGTTTCAACAAAAGATCCATATTCTTTTCTTCTCTACCCGAACAATAAAAATGTTTTCGACCATTTTATCATAGTAAAACTTAAAAACTATTGTCAAATAAAATTTATAAAACCACCGTTAACCATATCCATTTCATACTAACGTATTCATATAGTAAATCTTGAATAACTTATTATAAAGCAAGTTTAAATTCACCATTTCATTTACCAAAACATAACATTTGTTTTTCACCAAATTCGATTATTCCTTGGCTGAAATGAGCCATAGGATTGATGTAACATCCCAAAATTTAAGACCAAAATTTCTTTTTAATAAAACATTACTTTAACCAAAGACATCATTCCAAAACATAATCTGAGTATAGGTTTTCAAAACACATGTTTATTATCAGAGTAAACATTCCCAGGTTGACTAATCTATGGTGTGTGCCATGCGATCACCCCGAGCTCCTCCCTCCGCTACCGGAAGTACCTGAAAACAAAACTGAAAACCGTAAGCACGAAGCTTAGTGAGTTCCCCACCTTACCACATACCATGCAAAACCGCATACTGCACATACTGGGCCACGCCCGCTATCCTGGGCCTCGCCCTCTACTTCGGGCCTCGCCCGCTACAACGGCCCCGCCGCTCCAGGCCCCGCCTGGCTTCGAGCCCCGCTCGGATACAGATCTGTTTCACTTAGGCCTCGCCTGTCACAGGGCCTCGCCCTCTATCATATAATAGCACATAAACATATCACATAACATTACATAAACTAAACATATACTAACAATTCTTGCTCTAAGGCCTCGCCTATCTCTGGGCCCCGCCCGTGTCCTGCTACTGATGAGTCATGGAACCTCGTCCATACTCCTGCTGATAGTGAGGTACGGGCCCAGCCCACCCTCACTCCTTTTTTTTTAACTTGGGCCTCGCCCCTGCTCTGCTTCTACTGAGATGTGGAACACCATCCACACTCTGCTATTGGTGAGATACGGGACCTCGCCCACACTCACCTCCCTACCAGGCACATACAAGTATCACACAGACGACAAGTATAAACTATCACATAAACTACTCCTTGAGCACCCGCCCTCTATCATTGGACCTCGTCCGAATATCATACTAGCATACTATGCCTAGGGCTAACCCCCGGGTCTTCTACTCATAACTACATGGGCCGGCGTTGTGGCCGTAGACCCATTCATACTAAGGGAAACTCACCTGATACTGCTGAACTGCTGCTGCTAACCCCTTTGACCGCTACCTGACCACTGACTCCGAACTGCTGCTCCGCTAGCTCCCCGAGCTACCAGTATCAACATAACACTTAGTCTAACTGACCTTCAAAGGTCAACCAAGTCAACTCTGGTCAAGGTCAACCTTACTTGTCGAGTCGCCCTACTGACTCGCCGAGTTCATAATTCCAGAGTCTTTCCACTCGCGACTCTACTCGCCGAGTCAGCCCCTGACTCGCCGAGTCTACTGTTCCCGATTCCTGTCCTGACCAACTCACTGAGTCCTGGCTCGACTCGCTGACTCGAGACTTAACTCGAAGGGTTTGGGACCACGCGACCTGACTCGCCGAGTCTAAGAACAGACTCGCCGAGTTCATGCCTATCTTCATCCGACTCGACGAGCTGTTCATCACACTCGTCGAGTTCCTCCTCATCTTCAAGCTACTCGCCGAGTCCACTCGAAGGACTCGCCGAGTCCAATAAGATCCACTTACATGCAGAGGACTTCCGAGTCATGCATGAACTCCAAACTGTAGATCTACCCTTCCCAAGCCTATTCCCCACGTAAAGTTGCAAACTTTACGTGTAGAGAGGGAGATCTAGGCAAAATACACCCATAGCTAGGGTTTAGGACCAAGAGGCTCCAACTTCCACCCAATGGCTGATACTTTCTGGGGTTACAAACCAAAATAAACATGGATCTGAGGTAGCAACCTCAGATCTGGACCTCAAGCTCAAGATTGGTCTTAAACATGGCTTAAAAGCCCCAAAACTCATAACCAAGGGAAAATCTGGAGGAGAGAAACGAATTGATACCTTCTAATGCTCTGAAATGCTTCCCAAACTTCAGATCCAAAGCCACTCCCTGATGCTTCAAGGATTCCCACTCCTTCCTCTTCCTTAAACCCACTCAAAATGGCTAAAAGCTTGAATGAACCCAATGGGGGCTTAAGGTGCGGCGTTCTGGGTGTGAGAGATTGTAAAGGAGCCCTAGGAAGAAGATTGAGATGCTTAAATAGGCTCCAAGCCCCGGATTTAGGGTTTTCCTCGCACAGACCAGACTCGTCGAGTCTACTTGGCCGGCTCGTCGAGTTGGTCACTTTCTTATCGACCCGGACCCCGCTCCGACTCGCCGAGTCCTTCCTTGGACTCGCCGAGTTCCTCCCAAATTTAGGGTTTCCTTTACTTTCTTGGCTTTCAAAATCTTGGGTGTTACAACTCTCCCCCACTTAAACTAAACTTCGTCCTCGAAGTTTACCATGGCCCACCGCCTGCGATCTGCCTCCTATACCCAACACCAGCCGCTAACCTGCGCTGGTCTTCCACCGAATACTGCACTGAACCCGCAAAGGTTCTCCACTTCTTTCCTTGCGCAAATCCCTTGCATTCCCAAGGCAAAGCCTCATAACTGACTTTTTCTTTGACACTGTGAAGGTCCTATCCTTCACTAACTCCATCACCTCCCTGCTACTCCCAGAACGGGTCACCACCGTCAGCACTCACTAACACTCCTTCCTGCCAACACTTGGTGTCGAGCACCCCTCGACTCAACCAACTGAACTCCACCATACGCTGCATACTCGCACTGCCACCGACTGGCAATTCAGCTATTCCTCGACTGACTTTCCGATAAACTGGGACCGCCCTGGTCCCTACCAACCTATCAATGACTGGATTACCGGCTCCCACCGGTAGCTAAACCCAACACCATCCCTGGTCGCTCTCAGCGACTACCGAGGAAACCTCGACCATCTATAACTGCTCAATCAATCCTGCCATCCAGGCACTACAAACTCGGGATCCCCGATCCCCTAACTTGACACTAAGGTCCTTACCAGGTCCCACCTGCGCTGTTAAAACTCACGGGCCTCGCCCACGGGTCCCACCCGCCTCTATCCTTCTAGTCTCACTAGTCTAGTCACCTTCGCGCGGGCCTTGCCCACGGGTCCCACCCGACCATACAACTGAGCACCCTGCTCCCAGGTCTCATCTGCACTGCTAATCTCATACGGGCCTCGCCCACGGGTCTCACCCAACTATATCCTGGAACGGCCTCTCCCAAGGTCTCACCTCTCTAGAGCTATACAGGCAACTCCCTAACATTCTCATCCACTACCCAATCTGGATCCCTACCTGATCACTAGGAGATAAGGGCCTCGCCCCAACTCCACTAACGGAGCTACCAAGGAATGCTACGGCTTACCCGTAGTCTTACATCACCAACCATTGCCGACTGCTAATACGAAGGCACCCACGTGACATCAGCTTCTCAAGATTCTTATTCCGACTCCCGCGAGTCCTTCAGGCGATCCACAATCTGAATTCGCAACCATAACTAACCATTACCATCTCACGCACTAGCTGATGTGGAGTTTCTCAAACTCCCAACCCTGAAATCCTCAATCCAACAAACGCTGAACTACCTCTCTCTTCCCTCTCGGAGGTCACACACTCATTCTGGGTCTGTGTGCTCCTCCCTGGGCACACCCGGAGAATTCTCCCCCACTTCGATCCTGCTTACCCCTTGTTGCTCAATACTCAAAGAGATCCCGATCTTCGCTACCATTCCATAGCCCATCTACTGAGGAACCCAAGCCTGCCATAGCTAGGGATTTAGACAATCCATCACAATCACTGCACCACTCTGAACTAGCGAAACGTACCAAATCCCTCCCAAGCATGCTACAATTACTGCATCCTTCAAAACCTTCTTCAAGAGAGCACATCCCCCTAACTACCATACAAATATCCAAGGTATGCAGATGGCATATAACTCGATCACAATCAACCAATCAAAACAAAATACTCATACCGATAATGATGCAGAACCATAACAATGAAGTCATGCACAAAATAAAAGAACTGAGAATGGAAATTGCATACCTGCAACGTCCGGCGATGCTCGCGTCTCCAAGGTCGTCATCTGGAAAGCCCTGCTCCCTGCTGCAGGTGCCTCTACCCGGCCCTGGCGGCCATCCGTGATCCTCAAGGTCGCAGGGGCGGGTGCCATCACCCGTCCTGCTGAAGACAAACTGGGGCACTGGGCCTTCTTGTGGCCCCGCTGGTTGCAGTGAAAACATATCATGTCTGATCCCTGCGCGGCGGTAACAGTACAATCCCTGCTAAAATGACCAGTCCGACCGCACTTGAAGCAGCCAGACTCACCACCGCTACCACTCCTGCACGCACCCCCGTGCGCCCTGCCACACTTTCCGCACCGACTGCGGTCCTGATGATCCCTCGATCTCGAATCCGATCCCTTGGGCCTTTTGCCCGAACCTGCTGATACCTGAACCTCATCTGACTTCCTCTTCCGGATCTGCTCCAAATCAATTTCCCTTTCCCTAGCCCGAGAAATCATATCTTCCAACGTCCTACAGCTGGACCTGCTCACGAATTCCCTGATGTCGTCCCTCAACATCTCATGGTACCGAGCCTTCTTCATCTCCTCATCCGCTACATACTGTGGTAAAAGAAGAGCCCTCTCCCTGAACTTGGCGGTGATCTCCGCCACAGTCTCAGTAGTCTGCGTCAAATCTTGAAACTCTCGTGCCAGCTGCTGCACCTCAATAATCGGCGAAAACTCCGCCCTGAACCTGGCCGAGAAATCGCTCCAAGTCATCGCGTTCAACGCGGCATCATCCCCCAAAGCATGACCAATCTCCTCCCACCAATCCCTCGCTCTGTCCTTCAGAAGACAGGAGGCGAGTCTAACCTTGTCCCCCTCGGGACACTTGCTCGAACGAAAAGCGTTGGCAACATCAGCCAACCATCTGCTGCTAGCAATGGGGTCCCTAGCCCCATGATAATCCGGTGCCCCGCAGGCTCTGAACTCTCGAAATGTCAAGGTACGCGCTCCCATCAATGCCATCATCTCAGTACGGAAGGCTCCCAGCCTCTCCTCCAAGATCTCCAGTATGCCCTCCTTGACCGTGCCAAAGATCACAGGAGTCTGAGCTAGAATACTGTGCGTAACCTCAGCTGATATCAACTCTCTCATCCGCTCCTCGAGCTGCTCGGTCCCTGAACCCAAGCCTGATCCCTCTCCGGCGCCTGATCCGCCCGCTGGTCTCTCTCGCAATGTCACCATGCTGAAAAAAAATATACCACAACCACAATCAAAATACTCATCACTGATGCGAGACCAAACACACCCCTTACTAGGTTCCCGGTCTTGTCTTAGCCCTTCCTGAATCAAGTACGGATCCTCTGCTTTCAGTAGTACGGGCCCATACTACCTTCCACATCTATCCGTACTTTCCTCAGGAATTGCTTTGACTCCACCAGGTCCCTTATCCACTAATATTGCTCCCAACTCTATCTCATCCTAGGCTTACCCTAGGGAAACCTCTAACTCAACTCAAACCAGTCCTCAGCTGCTGAAGGTCTCCTTGTGATGCCAATTAGCCATCACTTAGATACCATCACATGTGACGAGGCTCAGATAGTCCTTCAAGTAAAAGACTCGTCCCTACAACGGTTGGACTCAGACAAGAGCTGCGCAATAGGGCCAAATCCAGCACTCTGAGATTATTCAACCCTGATCACATGTGACGTAATGTATCTATCTAATGGCTAACTCCCATCACTCAAATTCCCACAATGCACAAAGCAAGCAGCATTCGAACGAGGGGAAAGTCTAACCACAACATGCTCAAGCAATCATATCCACATAGCAAGAATCTGAACTAGCATGCAACACAAACTCATAAACTCAGGCATAACCTAAACAGGCTATCCTACTATTGTCTATTCAGCACTATCATGCAACTCAAAAGCACAAATAACAGGCACATAAGGCATCATTCCTAGATCCTTAGTCCTATTCTAGCATGCTGTTCTATCAACTGATAATCATAACATAAACTTGTATGGGTATTTTGGGGTACTTACTTGAGCTCGGTTGATTGCATGCACCACACCTCTTTTCTCTTTTCAAAGTTCTTTTCTTTCTGGATTCTTTTTGCTTTTCTAAAACTGTTTTTCATTCTCAAAATTCTTTTTACAAAACTGTCTTTTCACATTTTGAAAACTTTTCATCCGACCCCTCAGTTTGAGTTCAGGCACACCCGAGAGTATGCCCGAATCCCTCAAACCAAGGCTCTGATACCAACTTGTAACATCCCAAAATTTAAGACCAAAATTTCTTTTTAATAAAACATTACTTTAACCAAAGACATCATTCCAAAACCTAATCTGAGTATAGGTTTTCAAAACACATGTTTATTATCAGAGTAAACATTCCCAGGTTGACTAATCTATGGTGTGTGCCATGCGATCACCCCGAGCTCCTCCCTCCGCTACCGGAAGTACCTGAAAACAAAACTGAAAACCGTAAGCACGAAGCTTAGTGAGTTCCCCACCTTACCACATACCATGCAAAACCGCATACTGCACATACTGGGCCACGCCCGCTATCCTGGGCCTCGCCCTCTACTTCGGGCCTCGCCCGCTACAACGGCCCCGCCGCTCCAGGCCCCGCCTGGCTTCGAGCCCCGCTCGGATACAGATCTGTTTCACTTAGGCCTCGCCTGTCATAGGGCCTCGCCCTCTATCATATAATAGCACATAAACATATCACATAACATTACATAAACTAAACATATACTAACAATTCTTGCTCTAAGGCCTCGCCTATCTCTGGGCCCCGCCCGTGTCCTGCTACTGATGAGTCATGGAACCTCGTCCATACTCCTGCTGATAGTGAGGTACGGGCCCAGCCCACCCTCACTCCTTTTTTTTTAACTTGGGCCTCGCCCCTGCTCTGCTGCTACTGAGATGTGGAACACCATCCACACTCTGCTATTGGTGAGATACGGGACCTCGCCCACACTCACCTCCCTACCAGGCACATACAAGTATCACACAGACGACAAGTATAAACTATCACATAAACTACTCCTTGAGCACCCGCCCTCTATCATTGGACCTCGTCCGAATATCATGTTGGATTAGTGTCTAAGTCCATAACTATTTTGGTATGTACTTGACCCGATGGTGCATGGTCCTTTTGGGTTGCCTTCACCAAAGCAACTTGATTGGAGAAATAAATAGAAAGAGAGGATAATATGATTTATTAATATGTTATAAGGATAATATATTAAAGGATAAATCATATTTGTTTAATTAATATTGGTCAATAATTAATTGAGAATTAATTTTGTGATCAAATGTAATTAATTAAACTAGAGGGGCTGATTTGTAATTATGTGATAGTTACAAAATAAGGTAAGGATTATCTTATAAGTATGGTGAACGAATTTAAGGTTGGAAAGCCTTAGAATTCGAGTATGATAAGGATTCAAGGATTATCTTATTGGTTGCTTAATGGATAATCAACTAGATAAGGATAATGACTGAAACCCTATCTCTACACCTATATAAACACCCCTAGGGTCATGAATTCGTGTATCCCTTCCCAAGAGGTCCCAAATACGAATTCTAACCTCCCTCCTCTCTCTTTATACCTTCTCCACTAGCTTATGGTGTTTGTAAGCCATTAGAGGAGTGACACTTGTGACTCTCTGCTTTCCAAGGTCAATTCAAGGAGGAATTGGATTGTTATTGCTACATAACAATCAAGGTATGTTCTTAAACCTATTTACATGTGAATTCTGATTTCCATATGCTAGAATTAGGGTTCAAAGTCTTGGATTCAAAGTATGTACAATAGAGAAACCTAGATCCAAGCTTTAGGGTTTGTATGAGCACATAGGATGTCTTATGACCAAAACCCATCAGTGGTATCAGAGCCTTGATTGGTTTCTATTGTATTGATGCTTGTTGTAACTGAAAAATACGAATTTTTGCATTCTGGAGGCTGGACTCGCCGAGTCCATGGCTGAACTCGCCGAGTCCAAGGTGACTCGACGAGTCCAAGGCTGACTCGACGAGTCAACTCGTCAGAAGGAGGGTATTTCGGGATTTCTTGCTGTTTTTGCTTATGGATAATTACCTTATCATGTTAGATTAATATTAATCCGATTATATGATATATTTGACTATATTTTTAATCTAATTGAAGATATTTATCAATTAATTGGATAATTGTTTCCTTATAAGATAATTGATTAATTATTTTAAGTAAATTGATAAATTATTTTGCAAGAAATCATCAAATATGGATAATTATGTGATTAAATGTTAATTTGAATTATTTGTTATTTGATCCTTGTTGTTGTGAAAAGTTTCATATTTGGCCCTTTAGGTTTTATAGTTTAAATTTGAACCCCAAAAGTTTTGTTGTTTTGAAATTTAAATAGTTGAAACCCTAATGTTTTGAAAAAGGTTTCAAAACTTGCCCTCAAGTTTTGGAATTTAAATTTTGATTAAATAGTTTAATTTTGATGCATATTTAAATTCTAAACCCTAATGTGTTGAAATGTTTCAAAACTTGCCCTCAAGTTTTGGAATTTAAAAGTTGATTAAAAGTTTAATTAGGAATGTTAAATTCTAAAACTCTAAGAAGTTTTGAAAAAGTTCAAATCACACCATTATGGTTTTATTAATTAATTAAGGTGTATAGTTAAAAGAGATTTAATAAATCCATAAAAGTTTAGGTTTACTATTTAATTGAATTAAAAGTATAATTGTTAAAATTAGACCACCTAGTATTTTAAAAGTATAAAATACACCCTATACTATATATAACATTAAAAGTCTAACATTATATATATGTATGAGTAAAAGTCAGTCTTACCGTTAGTAGGCCTCATTCACGAAGCTGGTCTATAAGGGGTGTTTAAGGAAATTGCCTATAAAATGGCGATTGAATGGGTATCCACTCTTACCCACCGCACTCTTGACTAGTGGAGAGTCGTTAGCCGAACGGGTAGGATAGGACGAAACCTTCCATTATAAGTATAATGAATTACTAAAGTAACTAAATGTTTTTATAAAATTCCCAATCTTAGTTACTTAGGCAAAAGTGAATTGATGCAATTCCATGAAATTACACTTTGTGCCCTTGCGAAGACGTTAGTGGAGCGTGTGTGGTTAACCGGCACACTAAATGGGTCTAAGCAAAGGTAGCAAAGGGTGACTCAATGTTTGTCATAGTTCGGTGGAGCGTGTGTGGTTTACCGGCACATCGAATAGGTGACTGTAACATGTGAGGGCACCATGTAAGTTTGCATGGTTATTCACACCCGCTTTGTGATCCTCGGCATCCCAGTCACAAACTAGAGGGGCATATCGAGATTTAAACATGCCATTGAAAGTTCAATGAATCTCAAAGGATCTAGGAGTTTTCATAGATTTAAAACTTAAATTTCTTTTTCGTTTTTCATGGTGGAAATTAGTGAATCGTCATTCACTTACCTTCAAATGTTCTGCAATTTGGGTTACGGCATCCCTCTCCCGAGTTGCAGAATATTGTGTTGGGTCCTAGCCTTAGTATCTTATTTGGGTGATTTACTAAGGACTCAATCAATCAACTAACTTGAATTTGTTTTTCGTTTTCTCCCGTTTTGTAGATGTCAAAGTTCGACAACTATGGTCTTCCCAAATCCCGTGGAACAAGTATTCCACATGAAGATGGTATTCCACGATTCAATCGAGGAACAAGAAATCATGCTTCACTTCCTCCTCCTCCTCCTATTGTTCTCCCCAACCCACAAGATCGAAGAATTGAAAGGTTCAATATCACTAAAGCCCTATTGGAAATGAAACATGAAGATGGTAAACCCGTGTGTGCCCACGTTCTAGGAATGAAATCACACATTGATAGGTTGATAATGTTGGGTGTGTCATTCCCAGATGAGTTGGCTGTGAATTGGGTTTTGCAGTCACTTCCTGAATCATATAATGAGTTCAAAAGAAAGTATTATATGATGAATCATGACGACAACCTCATTGACCTAACTTACATGCTCATTGCTGCTGAATCAGAAATGATTTGGCGAAGCAATGGAGCGTATTTGTTGGGAAAGTCAACCGACCATGCTTCCGAGGACGTTCTAGGAGAACCGACCTGTGTTTGCTGCCAAAAGAGAGGGCGTTGGATACAAGTCTGCCCAAAGAGCCTGAAGAGTCCAGAAGATGGGAGAGTCAAAGAGTATGGCTGTGCTTCAGGTAAAATCCACTATCTAACTCCATTAAGTTCCTACTCATTGATTCTTGATACATGATGTAATAAGATTACATTTGAGTGTTTTGTAGGGTCGGTGAAAAGAAAGGAAGGTTGATAAGAGAAAGCAAGATGAATCTAATCACAAGAGATGGATCTCGATCGCATGGACTTGAAGATTAGATTTTGAGCTTAGAAAGTTATGATAGAGTTGTTAGAAATTTCCTTTTGTACATAGTTTTCAATGGATTTTTGCATTGTAAGGACAAATTTTTCCGCTGCTTTTATAAATAAATAAATTTTGTTTGACGTATTTATTCATTTGTTTATTTCCTTACAATGAAATCGTTATGAAAATTGATGTTCGAATATTTCTACCACGAATGAATATGATTCTTAGTTATGTTATTTATGGAAATGTCAAGAATTTACCAAATAGGGAGAGTTTCTCATCGCCCAAAGTTTCAATCGGACAGAAATTTGGAATCACGCAACTTGGTTGCACGATGAATGAGAAATTTCATATTTGGAAAATTAGACAAATTCATTGACAAAGTGCTGTGTGTTGATCAAGTTCACCATAAGAACAACAAAGATAATCGTCATGATTTACTAAAAAGACTTAGTAAATATGATTATACTTACAAGATTAAGTGTAATTCTAAATTGATTAAAGGGTTTAGATCAATAGTAGAACGAATAAGAAGAATCATATAGGCAGAAAGATAAAAGTTTCTCCATTCTAAGAAGATGGGAGAGTAGCTTTTATGCTTTATGATAGATCTTAATGATTAAGAACCATATCTCAATTGATCCTCTAAGTGAGTCTTAGTACAATTGAATGTCTAAGAAGAGGAATCAAGAATTGAAGAAATGATTAAATCAATAAGTCAATCATACTTCGTTCCAATAACAAGTCTTAAAGATTGTGACATTGAGTGATAAGTATTAAGAAGGTTTGTAACTTTCATTAAATGTGGTAAGATTGTGATGTCTTGAATAAGACAAAGACCAACTTGGACCAATTTATGAAGTGTTTTGATAAAAGCTGCACTAACTCTTGAATATTTGTTTGTCAATAAATGTTTTGACAAGAGAATCATATATGTCAAGGAGTCAGTGGGAGTCTTAATGGTCTTGAAAGGTTTCAAGAACAAATCAAATAAACCTTATCAATCATCACTAGCACACGAGTTGAGGTTTACAACCTATCGTGTTGACATTATTTTGATTATGTGCTGTTCCAATTGAGTTAATTATGCATATGAGTTCTATGAGTTCTCATCTTGAATGCATAAAAGGCAAGGCACCTTAATCAATGAAAGGTACATTGATAAGAAAGGGTGAGATGCTTAACTACTTGGAAGACGTGGTGGGCAGCTGTGCTACCATGAGGCAAGAAATCAAGATTAAGAAAGTTCGATCCATATGAGTTTGAATTTGTCGTAAAACGTTGGTTTTGACAAATTCAGATGGATAGGAACATATACACTATTTAAATCTAAGTGTCATAAGATTTCCTCCTTCATGAAAATGATTGTGAGAAAATGCTTTCACTAAGAAAGATTTTAAGAAGATAGTGATTGTAAAATTGCATTCTCGAATTCAATTATGGTTACGGCATCCCTTTCCATAATTTGAATTGTGAGGTTTGGCAATTAGTCTTAATTGTTTAGACACACATATGGACTATCGAAGGCAAATGTGTATAAGTTCAAGAAACCTTGATAAAAGATTATCAAAGCACTATGTATTAGAAACATGGACTCAAGAAATTCAATAGGTATTGTCTTTCTGGAAGTTAAGATGTTTAAGAATACATGTCGAAGCTAGTGGGAGCATAAGTGTTATAATAATCATCAAGATAGTGGGAGCATAAATGTTATGATTGTATGATTATTAAGGAAAGTATTGCAAGGTTAGCAATATTAATTATAGAAAACAAGAGTCATACTTTGCAAAGTTGTAAGAGTTGAAAGGTTGTTTTGCTATAATTAAGGGAGAGAATATTATGCTTCATTTCAAATCTAAAGGTTTAGGTTGAGAAATGTTAATAAAATTTAGTCAAAGGTACAAAGTGTGTTCTTAAAATTTCGATTATGATTACGGCATCCCTCTTCACAATTCGAATTTTGAGAACATAGCAAATAAAACATTATGCGTCGTGTCCCATACGCTTCGGGTAAAGGATCGATTGCAAATGCTTTAATGTTTGACCATTCTAAAATTTTCCAAATGTCTAGCGCATTTAGAGGGAAAAGGGACTAGAATTGGTTTTGACTAAAATAATTAAACAACTATAAAAGGACAATCCAAATTTCGACGAGGATTGGTCGCTTGTGAGTAGTTGGAAGTATAGTATTGGAAAATATGGAAATGTTTCCATATTGGATGGACCATATCGACATCATTACGAATAGATAAGAATCTATTAAGAATGAGTTGTCATATGGAACATATGGAAGTATGTCCATATTGGGAATTGAATATTGAGAAATCTATGATTAGATTAGAAACTTCTATGCAAAAGGATGTTCAAAGAATGTACTTTGAGTGAGAGACATCACGCCTATGGAATTGTCTTGTAACAATCTCCGATAGAGGACTTTGTAATATCATTGGCAATAGTCTTTGTGACTTTGGTGCAGTGACATTACGAAAGGATAGTTGCATAGAATGTTAGAATCTAGCATATTCTATAAGTAGCAAGAATTTGATATTCTTTAACTTATGAAAAACGGATTTGGAGTTGTGAAATGAGAAGGATTGGAAATGTGTTCGATGTGATCTATTTCACAAAGTAAGAACCATAGGTAAACATTGTGTGCATGCTAGGAGCATGGGACAAGTATTGTAATTCAAGTAAGAAGTTGATTACCCGAAACGACAAATAATGAGTAATCAATATGGTGATAAATAAAAGGTGTTTTATTTATACTCAAAGGTTTGAGGCCATATGGGATTAGTATTATTCTTGTGTTTCACATTTGCATGTTTTGACTTCCAGAATAATTGAGTTTATTAAGAATAATCGAATTATTCAAACGGGCCACAGTCGTTCATATGTTGGAAGTAGGTGTGAATGAAGACTGTCGTGAATTGGTGTGTGGAATGTCTAGAAAAGTATTAGACATAAGCAAATGTTTGCTGCAACGTTCATGAGTGCTTATGAATGTGATTTGAGCATTGGATTAGACCCACGCTCACTTGGATCACTCCATGGATTGTATCACGAGTGATTGGTGAGACGATAACATCTTATATTCTTGAAACCGAGATGTGTGAGTTGTATCTTGCAAATCGGTTGCACATTGATAATATGTAAACGCACCAGTAACTTGGTGTTATAAAACATATTGTTGTGTGTGATTCGGTGCGTGAGTACAAGCAAACATTGTATCGAAGTTTATCCGTTCCTTTTATCCAAAGTAGGATAAAAGCGATATCTTTGGGCCCCTCGATGGTTTAGTGATGACAAACGTAAATGCTCGGCCGGGCTAGGGCTAATTTGATTTGTTCAATTAGTCAGTCGTCATAAATCAGAAATCGAGATATAGTACAAAGAGAATGATTTGAAATCATATCTCATATGATATCTAGAATGGAGGAATATATGATCCCTTATCTAAGGACACGCGTATTTGATATGATCAGAGTTGACAGCGGCTTTGGAAAGCTACGATTGCAGATCGGGATCCGAAGTCATACGCAGAATAGTTGTTAGACTTATCCAAGTGGGAGACTGTTGGATTAGTGTCTAAGTCCATAACTATTTTGGTATGTACTTGACCCGATGGTGCATGGTCCTTTTGGGTTGCCTTCACCAAAGCAACTTGATTGGAGAAATAAATAGAAAGAGAGGATAATATGATTTATTAATATGTTATAAGGATAATATATTAAAGGATAAATCATATTTGTTTAATTAATATTGGTCAATAATTAATTGAGAATTAATTTTGTGATCAAATGTAATTAATTAAACTAGAGGGGCTGATTTGTAATTATGTGATAGTTACAAAATAAGGTAAGGATTATCTTATAAGTATGGTGAACGAATTTAAGGTTGGAAAGCCTTAGAATTCGAGTATGATAAGGATTCAAGGATTATCTTATTGGTTGCTTAATGGATAATCAACTAGATAAGGATAATGACTGAAACCCTATCTCTACACCTATATAAACACCCCTAGGGTCATGAATTCGTGTATCCCTTCCCAAGAGGTCCCAAATACGAATTCTAACCTCCCTCCTCTCTCTTTATACCTTCTCCACTAGCTTATGGTGTTTGTAAGCCATTAGAGGAGTGACACTTGTGACTATCTGCTTTCCAAGGTCAATTCAAGGAGGAATTGGATTGTTATTGCTACATAACAATCAAGGTATGTTCTTAAACCTATTTACATGTGAATTCTGATTTCCATATGCTAGAATTAGGGTTCAAAGTCTTGGATTCAAAGTATGTACAATAGAGAAACCTAGATCCAAGCTTTAGGGTTTGTATGAGCACATAGGATGTCTTATGACCAAAACCCATCATATCATACTAGCATACTATGCCTAGGGCTAACCCCCGGGTCTTCTACTCATAACTACATGGGCCGGCGTTGTGGCCGTAGACCCATTCATACTAAGGGAAACTCACCTGATACTGCTGAACTGCTGCTGCTAACCCCTTTGACCGCTACCTGACCACTGACTCCGAACTGCTGCTCCGCTAGCTCCCCGAGCTACCAGTATCAACATAACACTTAGTCTAACTGACCTTCAAAGGTCAACCAAGTCAACTCTGGTCAAGGTCAACCTTACTCGTCGAGTCGCCCTACTGACTCGCCGAGTTCATAATTCCAGAGTCTTTCCACTCGCGACTCTACTCGCCGAGTCAGCCCCTGACTCGCCGAGTCTACTGTTCCCGATTCCTGTCCTGACCAACTCACTGAGTCCTGGCTCGACTCGCTGACTCGAGACTTAACTCGAAGGGTTTGGGACCACGCGACCTGACTCGCCGAGTCTAAGAACAGACTCGCCGAGTTCATGCCTATCTTCATCCGACTCGACGAGCTGTTCATCACACTCGTCGAGTTCCTCCTCATCTTCAAGCTACTCGCCGAGTCCACTCGAAGGACTCGCCGAGTCCAATAAGATCCACTTACATGCAGAGGACTTCCGAGTCATGCATGAACTCCAAACTGTAGATCTACCCTTCCCAAGCCTATTCCCCACGTAAAGTTGCAAACTTTACGTGTAGAGAGGGAGATCTAGGCAAAATACACCCATAGCTAGGGTTTAGGACCAAGAGGCTCCAACTTCCACCCAATGGCTGATACTTTCTGGGGTTACAAACCAAAATAAACATGGATCTGAGGTAGCAACCTCAGATCTGGACCTCAAGCTCAAGATTGGTCTTAAACATGGCTTAAAAGCCCCAAAACTCATAACCAAGGGAAAATCTGGAGGAGAGAAACGAATTGATACCTTCTAATGCTCTGAAATGCTTCCCAAACTTCAGATCCAAAGCCACTCCCTGATGCTTCAAGGATTCCCACTCCTTCTTCCTTAAACCCACTCAAAATGGCTAAAAGCTTGAATGAACCCAATGGGGGCTTAAGGTGCGGCGTTCTGGGTGTGAGAGATTGTAAAGGAGCCCTAGGAAGAAGATTGAGATGCTTAAATAGGCTCCAAGCCCCGGATTTAGGGTTTTCCTCGCACAGACCAGACTCGCCGAGTCTACTTGGCCGACTCGTCGAGTTGGTCACTTTCTTATCGACCCGGACCCCGCTCCGACTCGCCGAGTCCTTCCTTGGACTCGCCGAGTTCCTCCCAAATTTAGGGTTTCCTTTACTTTCTTGGCTTTCAAAATCTTGGGTGTTACAATTGAACCAAAATACATACTCAAATCCTATAAACCTACTCAAACAACTTAATCAAACTCAAATCGAAGAGACATTCCTTAATTTCTAAAATAGCTCTGAAAACCTTCACGAACTTCAAACCCCGATTTCTCTTTTGTTTCCCCAACCTTTCTTGCACTTTTTTGTGGGCATTACACTTTATTTCCCATGCCTTTTATAATGCCCAAGTTTGTAACCTTTCTAGTTAACCTAAAAGTCCAAAATTTTGACACAAATCAAAGTGATGGGTTTTGGAATTAAAATTCCATAATTACTATATTTACTCCTACTTAATCACCCATTATGTTATTTTAATAATATAGTCAAATTATATATATATTTATACATTTTTTTTGTTTGAGTTATCACAAAAATTATCTTTAATTGTAAGTAAGTGAAAGAAATGTTAATCAAATTAGTTTTATTTTACACACATGGAGTTTGTACAAGACACAACTTATTTACACAAAATCTAATGAAAATCAACTTACCGTACTTTTTAATTTTACTTATGTGATCATTTGATGTAACACCCGGTTCCTGGTACGTATTTAATTACAAGTATTATTGCATTTTACCCTGGGACTCGGCAAGTTGAAGGCCCAACTCGTCGAGTAGATTTGGCTTTTGTGACAACCCGGAATTTCTATTTTGTACAAATATATCAAGTCAATAGAAGTCAGAGCAGTCGCTGTTAATTTTCAGACTTTTTAGAATAAGTTTGAGTATTTCAGGATTCACACTTTAGGAGATATCAGAAGAGAGGATGCCTTAGGGTTTATTGTGCAACAATAAAGTCCCGACACATCAAAAGATTAGAGTTTACGGCTGTAAACCCTAAAGAAAGATGGTATAAAGGTAACACTTAGTTATTTTTACCATTTTTTTTTCCAACTTTCAAGATCCAAATCTCAAACTCTCTCAAGTATCATCCAAGTTTTCTTCAAGATCTTCAATCTAGTAAGTGTTCTAGCCCTTTAAAGTTAGTATATCACTTAATCTAGTGATTTAACACACTTCTATCCATGAAATCTTTCCAAAAGGTTGATTCTTCAAGTTTCACCAAGAACACACACTAGTGTTCTTGGACTTTTAGCTCATTTCAAGCTTCTATATTGTAAGTACTTCTATCCTAGAGTATCATAGAGCTTGGTATACTTCTTTCCATCAAGAAACACAAGGAAACACCAAGATCAAAGGTGTTTACGGTCCAAGAACACCTTGGATCGTAAACCCTTCTTTAGGGGCCAAAGTGACCCTAGTCCCTTCCTATACCTTAGTAACTATCATGGATCCCTTCATTAATATGTTAAGGACTTGAAAACATCAAAATACCACTCTCCATGAGGTTTTACGACCGTAAACCCAAAGGGAAATGGTCTTAGGGCCGTAAACTCCTCAAAGGAGGGAAATGGTGCCCTAATTTCTTCCTTAGGCTCATAATTCAAGTAGAAAAGCTTCTAGGGACTTTTAAGGCTTCAAAACAACAAATGGTCAAAAGGGTATGAGCTTACGGTCGTAAACTCAAGGGTTTACGACCGTAAACTCTTTTGTTAATGACCACAAAACCGTAAACTCCCTAATGGAGTTTTCCTTGAACCCCAAGCACGCTAGCCTTTCCCTAATTAGATACATATATGTGATATTATATGTTAACTAGGATCATAGAGTGTGTTCAAGACTTCACTTGACACTTAGCCATCCTACATCTTCAGTTCATCCGTACCACTCACTACAGGTGAGTTCATACCCCTTAATCAATGGTTTAAATGTTTTTTTAAATGCTTTTATGGGGGGGGATACAAGTTGAATACTTATAGTTATTATATCAATCACATGTGATTAATAACTACCAAACCAGTAGTTTACTTACTGTTCAAACTGTTTACCAAACTGTTTTGCTTCAAACTGTTTTACAAACTCTTTTACTTATCAAATACTTTTACTTAAACTCTTTTATACTTATTATCAAATGCATGCCTATGTATGTATAGTTATATAACTAATGTGTAAAGGGCTTAGGAAGACTAGCTCGCTTTATCTTCTTTTCCTCATTGGGATATGGATTTAGGGCATCGGCTATCCGTCCGAAGGTCGTCTATCCATTAGTTATATATTATGTATGTATGTATATATATATATATATATATATATATATATATATATATATATATATATATATATATATAGACATAAAAGTTCTTTCAACCAGTTCCATACCTTTGGGTAGCAAGGGTTTACAATCATGATCATACATTACTAGTAAGCTACCATAAAGGTAGCACAGGAAGATAATAATACTATTACTAGAACAATGAAACATACAATGAGTCAGTTCATTCATGAGTCAATACGAGTAGTACACACAGTACATTACTATACATGCTAGATAGAGAGAGAACACACATTACAACTAACACACGCAGAACATTACAGTACATACAGACTAGACAGAAAAAGAGTACACTTTACAGTTAGCACATTTATTACATGTACTTTCATGCAGTTATGTGAACCATTAAACGGGTCATGGCACTTCCTGCCATGACCGTTTTTGTATCCAGAATCTCCTTAATTGGGGAGCGTATGAGTTTGCGTATAGATCTATACTGGATTGACTATCCTACACCTTGCTGCTCGCTACAGTGGGACTTGCAAGTCTACGGGTGCCAAATGTCATTTCTTACGGTGTCTTACATTGTCGTTTTACTAGAGTCGGTAGCAGGATACAGGTTGATCACATGTTACTTTAAACACCTTTTTTCTTTAAGGTAGTTAGTACAACAGTAGTCACTTATTACAAATACTACAATACTATGATATTTTCCCTTTACATTCACTTCGTGAATATTCACACGATGCATGGTAATGTAAAAACTATATTTTTGGTTAATGACAGTCGGATTTGGGAAAATACACACTCTTAGAAGAGACATACACACAGACACTAGATGCCTTGGTAGAAGGCTACCATTAGTAGGAAACATAGGGTTTTCTAGGAGAGTTCAAACATTTTACAAAACATTGTACAAAACATCTCACAAAACATCTTACAAATGCTTTCATACAAACACAGACATTAATATACTTATGATCTCACCAGCTTTAAGCTGATACTCGTTTTCAAAATAACATGTATTCTCAGGTCACCAATAGACAGGTACAGGCGCCAGATTTCTAGAAGATGGAGTTCGTTCAAGACTCGTCTTTTATTTTTGATATATATATTTTGGTGTCTATATATCTTGACAGAACACACATGTATGAAATTATATTATAAATGCAATGGATGATGTTGTTGCTTGTTTGCTATTATTCATTATTGTGATATTGTACATGATGTCCTCCACCCCAAAACATTTTCGTCGTTCATGGTTTTGGGGTGTGACAGCTTTACGTGCAGATTTTAAGTGACCTACTCGACGAGTCGGGAGACCGACTCGGCGAGTAGGTGTTGTCTGAGTGAAACCCTAAATTTGAGGGTTTACATCCTATTTAAACAACTTATCTCCTCCTATATCAGTCTCCATCATCCATCACACTTACAGAAGACCTTAAACTGAAACCCTAGCCTTGTTTGAGTGCTCTTAAGCCAATTTTGTGCATTCTTTGGTGATTGTGAAGCTTGAGAAGAAGAAAGGAGCTCGGGAGTTCCAGTTGAAGCTAGAAGATCCAGAGATTGTGTTTTATCTCCAGCTCATTTAAGGTAAAAAGCTTCAATCTTGAATTTCCATGTGTTTAATCAACTTTAGGGCTTGGATTTTGGTATCTTTAGGGCATTTATAAGCCATTTTCGGGTTGTGGGGTGTAATGTGGAGTTATGGCTTCAGATCTTGGACTTTAGAAGGTCTCATGGCATAAAGGTGCTAGCTCTATGGCCATGAGAGCCCCATGCATCTTATAGGTCTCATTTTTTATCCTTTTAAGCTTAAGGACCCATGCATGGACGTATAGTGGATGACTTTACGTGTTATATCGACCCTAAGAGGTCAGATCTACCCTTTGGATGGAATAAGCTCAACAGAATCCGAGTTTATGGACATGGACTTAGTGGAAATCGGCGAGTTGTTCTTGGGACTCAGCAAGTCGGGTAATGGTTCCCCGACCTTTGCTGTTTTGAGGAGTCTGGTTGAGTCCAAGGTAATCTCCCAACCCATGAATATGGACTCGATGAGTTGTTCATACAACCTGGCAAGTCATAGACTGAACACATTCTTATGAGGGAGATGAACTCGACGAGTTCAAGGGGAACTCGGCGAGTCGGTTGAAGATGGTCCCGATATTATGGTTGAAGGAGGACCCGTCAAGTTGTTGCTAGACTCGACGAGTAGAGTCGGGAGTTGGATCATTTTGGAGGAATTGGGACTCGACGAGTTGGTAGACCAACTCGGCGAGTCAAGTCAACTGGAGGTTGACTTTGACCAGGATTTGGGTTGACCCTTATGGAGGTTGTGAGTACAAATTGATGACTTAGTAGAGTTGTCGTGTAGGGATTAAGGAGTCGAGGAAAGTCGATTTCCACGTCGGGGATAGTTTAGACACTATACGACATTGAGGCGAGTTACCTTCCAGTACAAGTGGGTCTAAGGTACCAAGGTCGACCCACCAGTAGTGATTACAGTTGAGATGATTATCTTTGTGATAATTGTCTGGTTTGCTATTACGTGATATGTTCTATGTGCCGGTATGCTATGTTCTATGTGATAGTGGTAGTAGGAGAAGAATAGTCCCCCAATCGGTTGTTAGGTCCAAAGAGTAGGTCGAACCCCCCCCCCCCCCCCCCCCCCGATATGTCTGACAGCATGTTTATGATAGTTTATTATGTGATAGTAGTAGGGGTGAAATAGTCCCCGTGACCAGGTGAGATAGACCGAAGGGTAAGTAGGCACCCCAGAATGGCCTGACAAGGGTAATTAGCACCCTAGAATGGCTTGACACGGGTAGTCAGCACCCCGGAATGGCTTGACATGGGTAGGTCGGGCACCCCAGAATTGCCCGGCAGCATGTATGATTGTATAGTATGTGGTATGATGGGGGAACTCACTAAGCTTTGTGCTTATAGTTTCAGTTTTGGTTTCAGGTACCTCTTGATCATCCAAGGGAAAGGAGCCGACGGCGTAGCGGCGCATCACAAACACACATGATTTTGTTAATGAGTTTTCTGGGATTATACTCTGATTTATATTACTGTTCGATGTTTTGATTTTGAGACACGTTCATGATGGTTTATGGACTTTTATGATATTGACAATGTTTTCAGTAAACGATTTCATAAATTAGTTAATTAAAAACAAAATTTTTGGACTCGAAATTTGGGATGTTACAACTTGGTATCAGAGCTTTGGTTTGAGGGATTCGGACACACCTTCGGGGGTGTCTGGACTCAAATCGAGGGCTTGAAGGTTTTTTTTTCAAGAAAATGGTCTTTTAAAATCTAAGTTAAAGAATTTTTGAGAAAGAACAAGGTGTGTGATGCTTGCGACAGGCCGAGCTCGTGTAAGTTTTCCCCAAGATACCCTTACTTGTTACGTTATGTTATATGATATGATTATGAGAACTACACGCTAGATTAGGGCTAAGGATCTAGGAAGATGCCTTGTATGCCTGTTATATGATTCTGAGAACTGAATGCTAGAATAGAACTAAGGATCTAGGAAGGATGCCTTATATGCCTGTTGTATGAGCTTATTGAGTTGTATGCTAGGGCGTGTTGTTAGTCAACAGAATGAAAGCCTAAGTAGGTTATACTTGATTTGGTCACTTAATGCACGAATGTTTCTTGCTTTGTGCTATAAGGGTTCTGGCTAGCTTGAACTAACTAGTAGGAGAATATGTAAGAGTATTCACAAGCTAGTTAGGGAAAGGTGGTAGGGACTCCTAGTACAGCTAATGGCGGAAATTAGGTCGGAGGGTGTCCTAGGAAAGCCTAGGATGAGATTAGTGGGAAGTTATATTAGTAGAAAGGGACTTGGTGAAGTCAAGGCAATTCTTGAGGAAAGTACGGATAGATGTGGAAGGTAGTATGGGCCCGTACTACTGGAAGTAGAGGATCTGTACTCGAATCAATGAAAGTTGAGATAGAACCAGGAAACTTGGAGCCGAGAGTATGTATGACCCTGACATCATTGTGTTTGTTTTTAGTATGGCGATTACGCGACATGCAGTAGGATCTGGATCAGGGTCAGGCTCAGGTGCAAGATCCGAGCAGGTTGATGATGGGCTACGTGAGTTCATCGTGTCTAAGATCACAAGAGGTATCCTTGAGGCGACCCCGATCATTTTTGGGTCGATCAAAGAGGGGATTATTGAGCTGATGGAGGACCGCCTCCGGATATTCAAGAGTGATTTAGCGTCTATCCAGTCGAGTACGCATACACTGTCCTTCAAGTACTTCCAAGGGACTGGTGCGCCGGACTTTCACAGGGTGAAGGAACCAGTGCTGCCAGGAGATGGATCGCAAACATTGAGTGTGCACAGTTGACGAGCTTCTGCACGGAGGGGACGAGGTCCCCTTTGCTACGAGTTGTTTGAGGGACAGGGCTAGGGATTGGTGGGAGTTAGTCAGTGACTCGCTGGGAGCCCCAACCATTGAGGCTATGACTTGGTCAGACTTTGTGACCAAGTTCAGGGTTGAGTTTGTGTCAGTTGTGGAGCTTCAACAGCTGGCTAGGGAGTTTCTTGACATGAGACAGACGACCGAGATAGTGGCAGAGATCACTACCAAGTTCAGGGATAAGGCCTTGTTGGTACCTCAGTATGTGGTGGATGAGGAGATGCAGAAGACCCGCTACCATGATATATTGAGGGCTAATATCCGGGAGCATGTCAACTATTCAGCTTGCCCGACCTTGGAGTCCATGATTGCCAGGGTGCGAGAGACGGAGATTGATTTGGAGCACCTCAAGAAGAGGAAGGTAGAGACTGAGCAGGTTACGGGTATTTAGGGGAAGAAACCCAAGGGATCCGACATTAGGTCGAAGGGCCAGCCGAGCCAGATTCGCTGCAGGAAATGCGGCAGGCCGCACGAGGGAGCTTGTAGAGCGGGATTGTCAGGCTGCTACAAGTGTGGCAAGATGGGGAGATTTGGAAGGGATTGTACTACCCTGCCCCCATAGTTTAGACATCAGACCTGATTTGCTTTCATTGCAATCAAAGGGGCCATAAAAAAGGCCAACTACCCTAGATTGATAGTAGCAGCAGCAGCGCCAATGGAGGCGCCGACTCCAGTGACTGCACGAGTTACGGATGGCCGGAAGGTCAAGTCAGAGGCTCCAGTGGTGAAGAGCCGAGCTTTTCAGTTGACAGCCGAGAAGACGCACGCCGTACCCGATGTGGTGACGGGTATGGTTTCTTCTCTCTAGCTTTTATTGTATTTTCCCGTGTTATTGATGTGTTATGGTATATGTTTTGTTTAGGATCATTCCATGTGAACGGTATTTTGGTCCAGGTGTTGTTTGATTCGGGTGCTACCCGATCATTTGTTTCTCTTGTGCTTAGCAAGAAGTTTCCTGAGTCTTCGGGCATGTTAGAGTGCCCTCTAGAGGTTGAGATTGCAAACGAACGATCAGTGCGGGCGCCAGAGGTTTTCAGAGATTGTGTTCTGAGGTTGTACGAAGAGCGCTACTTGGTAGATTTGGTTCCTATACAATTGCGGGGGAACAAGGTTATCATAGGGATGGATTGGTTGAGCCTTAATGGGGGCGGTGATCGACTGCGTGCAGCAGTTGGTGTGGATCAGGACCCCAAGTGGGGGAGAGTTGGTAATTCAGGGCGAGAGGCCAGAGCAGGGACCAACTTTATGTTCAGCAGCGAGAGCTAGGCACTATCTCCAGTAGGGGTGCGTAGGGTATGTGGCCTATGTCTTGGATACTCGGTAGGCGGGTAAGGCGATGGTGAGTGATGTGCTAGTGGTACGGGAGTTTACGGATGTATTTCCAGAGGAGTTGCCTGGAATACCTCCGGAGAGGCAGGTAGAGTTTAGGATCGACCTAGTCCCTGGTGCGGCTCTGATAGCCAAGGCACCGTATCAGCTGGCTCCTCTTGAGATGCAGGAGTTGTCTACACAGCTGCAGGAGCTGTTAGACAATGGATTCATTAAACCGAGCAGTTCACCCTGGGGAGCCTCGATTTTATTTGTGAAAAAAGAAGGACGGGTCGCATTAGATGTGTATAGATTACCGGGAGCTGAATAAGGTAAAGGTGAAGAACCGTTACCCACTCCCGAGGATTGATGATCTCTTTGACCAGCTTCAGGGAGCATCTTGGTTCTCCTAGATTGATTTGCGTTCGGGTTATCATCAGATGAGAGTCAGAGAGGAGGATGTGCAGAAGACTGCTTTTCGGATGCGATATGGTCAATATGAGTTCGTGGTGATGACTTTTGGGCTCACCAATGCTCCTTCCGTGTTCATGGATCTCATGAACCGCGTGTGTAGGCCGATGTTGGATAGGTTTGTGATCGTTTTCATTGAAGACATCTTGGTTTATTCCAATATGCAGGAGTAGCATGAGGAGCACTTACAGGAGGTTTTGGATACTTTGAAGAGGGAGAGCTTGTATGCTAAGTTCTCCAAGTATGAGTTTTGGTTGCGCGAGGTACAATTTCTTGGGCACCTTGGCAACCAGAATGGGATTTCGGTTGACCCGGCCAAGGTAGAGGCCGTGATGAGGTGGGAGTTTCCGAGGTCTCCATCTGAGATTCGGAGCTTTCTAGGACTAGCAGGTTATTATCAGAGATTCATTCAGGACTTCTCCAAGATAGGCGTGTCCCTGACCCGGCTGACGAGGAAAGTCATGGTCTTTCGTTGGGGGCCTAAGCAGCAGGCCGCATTTGAGACGTTGAGACAGAGATTGTGTGAGTCGCCAGTCTTAGCCCTGCCAGCGGGCATGGATGATTTTTTAGTGTATTGTGATGCGTCCATCTCGGGTTTGGGCGCGGTATTGATGTAGAGAGGGCATGTTATTGCTTACGCTTCGAGGCAGTTGAAGCCTCACAAGGCCAACCATCCAACGCATGATTTGGAGTTGGGGGCTGTTGTTTTCGCCCTCAAGATTTGGCGTCATTACCTCTATGGGGTTTGTTGTACCATTTACATGGACCACAAGAGTCTGAGGTATCTCATGGATCAACCAAATCTGAATATGAGGCAACGTCGCTGGCTTGATGTCATAAAGGATTATGATTGCGAGATCCTCTACCACCTGGGGAAGGCCAATGTTGTGGCCGACGTGCTTAGTCGCAAGGCAGCACTGATCAGGGATATTTATATGAGGATGAAGGTTGTGACTCCGCTGTTGGAGCGGATTCGGGAGGCCCAACAGGAGGTCATGAAGGAGGAACACTGTAAGAGTGAGCGTATTGTGGGTCAGGTTTCCTCCTTTTGATTATGAATGTCGTGGATTGTTGACGCTACACCGTAGAGTGTGGGTCCCATATCATGGGGGTGTGCGCCAGGTATTAATGGAGGAGGCGCATAAATCAAGGTTTTCTATTCATCCCGGGGTGACGAAGATGTACAAGGATCTTCGTCTTGATTATTGGTGGCCATGCATGAAGAGGGACGTAGCTTGGTTTGTTGAGAGATGTCTGACCTGCAGGAAGGTCAAGGCCGAGCATCAGTGGCCACACAGAAAGACCCAACCATTGGATATTCCGATGTGGAAATGGGAGGACATCACTATGGATTTCATCACAAAGCTTCCCAGGACTACACGGAGAGTGGATTCGATTTGGGTCATTATGGATTGGTTAACCAAGAGTGCCCATTTCATACCGATCCAGGAGAGCATCTCGACCGAGAAGTTGGCCGATATCTACATTCGAGAGGCAGTAGCTCGGCACGAAGTGCCAGTCTCAGTGATTTCGGATTGAGACATGCGGTTTACTTACAGATTCTGGAAGAAGTTTCACGACGAGTTGAGTACTCGTTTGCACTTCAGCACTGATTTTCACCCGCAGACGGATGATCAGAGTGAGCGGACCATCCAGACTGTGGAGGACATGCTACAGGCATGTGTTTTAGACTTCAGAGGTAGCTTGGATACTTACCTTCCTTTAGCTGAGTTCTCCTATAATAACAACTATCATGCGAGTATTGACTGTCCTCCTTTCGAGATGTTGTATGGGAGGAAGTGCAGGACCCCGATATGTTAGGGTGAGGTTGGTCAGAGGGTCATGGGGAGTACCGAAGTGGTACTCAAGACTACAGAGAGGATCTAGCAAGTTCGGAGCAGGCTCCAGACTGCTCAGAGTTAGCAGAAAAGTTATACCGACAAGCGTCGATCGGACCTGGAGTTCCAGGTCGGCGATATCGTTAGGGATGCAAACGAGTCGGGGATTCCCCACTACCCACGGGGACCTGACCCAAATGGATCGGGGATTACCCGACTTAGCGGGTAACGAATTAGGGATGGGGATTAAATATCTTACCCGAAGCGGGGACAGGTCGGGGATGGGCATAGAACTATCCACCCAGTTTAAAACCCGATATATATATATATATATATATATATATATATATATATATATATATATATATATATATATATATATATGTGTATATATATATATATATATATATATATATATATATATATATATATATATATAATAGTAATTATAGTCAAGCAACGAGTGCAATGTCCATGGTTCCACTTTCCAACGTTTTCATCTCTTCGAGACTCGGGAGTCGTACTCGACTCTTCGTTCTTATCTCATGATTCAGCCTTTCAGGTTCACAACTCAAGATTCAATTAATGTCTCCAGTCTTCAAGAATGAAACTCGTCATTCGTCTATTGTCGATTTCTCCCTCACCCTAAACCCTAGATATCGACACAAACTTACTAGAAATCAAGATTCAGGAATAAATTTGAACTCCTCAAAGAACAATTTGAAGTCTTCAATGGATAATCTTTCGTTTCCACTCCAGAATCCGAACCCCGTGTAAGTTTTTTCATTGATTGTGTTGCATGTCTACCTGTTCATTGTTCCTCTTACTGTAATCGATTTCTCAATCTAATCTCATGTCTAGTTGGTAAAAATCAATATCTCATCAGTAGTCATATCATATACAACTCATTGATGCTATGTATTATCTATCCGATTTCTCACGAATGACTTGCTTCGATCGTTTTTTTAATGTACTCTGATTGAAATATGATTTCTCATCGTTGATTTTGTTCATTTCAATTCTATCAATAGACATCGGGTGTGTTTTGAATTTAGTTGCTTGTTTCTCGGTTTTAGTTTATGCATTTGACCTCAGTTGCTGAATTTTGATTTCCTTCTTTATTTCTCTAACCTGCTAAACAATAATCGATTTTCTATACCTTTAATGTTTATGTGTGTGAGTTGTATGTGTTCTTATGTTTGCAATGGAATTTCGTAGTTTACACTTTTCAGGGTCCCCATGGACTTCTATCTTATTAGTTTAATTTGTATCACTGTTTTTGATTATTGATATCTATTTAAAGTTAGGAAGGAGGTATATAGGCTAGATTCATCCTTTACTATATGTGGACTATCATTCTATTAACTAATTGAACCGAAGGAACTAATAGTGTTAGTTTTAATACTTAAAACTCAAGGAACTAATAGGTTTCAGTAGTGTTGGTTACACTATGGGTTGATATATTGATGATTAGGGGTTGATATACCCCGAGCTATTTTCGGATTCAGCAACAGACTTCGAGGACAAAGTCAAGAATAGGTAAGGGGTATTTGTAACACCCGGTTCCTGGTATGTATTTAATTCTAAGTATTATTGTATTTTACCCTGGGACTCGGCAAGTTGAAGGCCCAACTCGTCGAGTAGATTCGACTTTACGCGCGGATTTTAAGTAACGTACTTGACGAGCCGGGAGACCGACTCGACGAGTAGGAGCTGTCTGAGTGAAACCCTGAATTTGAGGGTTTGCATCCTATTTAAACAACTTATCTCCTCCCATATCAGCCTCTATCATCCCTCACACTTACAGAAGACCTTAAACTGAAACCCTAGCCTTGTTTGGGTGCTCTTAAGCCATTTTTGTGCATTCTTTGGCGATTGTGAAGCTTGAGAAGAAGAAAGGAGCTTGGGAGTTCCAGTTAAAGCTAGAAGATCCAGAGATTGTGTTTTACCTCCAGCTCATTCAAGGTAAAAAGCTTCAATCTTGACTTTCCATGTGTTTAATCAACTTTAGGGCTTGGATTTTGGTATCCTTAGGGCATTTCTAAGACATTATCAGGTTGTGGGGTGTAATATGGAGTTATGGCTTCAGATCTTGGATTTTGGAAGGGTCTTATGGCATCAAGGTGCCAACTCTATGGCTATGAGAGCCACATCCATCTTGTAGGTCTCATTTTTGGTCCTTCTGAGCTTAAAGACCCGTGCATGGACGTAAAGTTCGTGACTTTACATGTTATATCGATCCTAAGAGGTCAGATCTACCCTTTGGATGGAATGAGCTCAACAAAAATCGAGTTTATCGACATGGACTTAGTGGACTCGGCGAGTTGTTCTTGGGACTCGGCGAATCGGGTAATGGTTCTCCGACCTTTGCTGTTTTGAGGAGTCTGGTTGTGTCTAGAAGAGGACTCAACAAAGATGGACGTGATTATAGACCTGGAAATCATGGGACTCGACGAGTGTATGAACAAACTCGGCGAATCCAAGGCAATCTCCCAACCCATGAAGATGGACTCGGTGAGTTGTTCATACAACCCGGCGAGTCATAGACTGAACACATTCTTATGAGGGAGATGAACTCGACGAGTTCAAGGGGAACTCGGCGAGTCGATTGAATATGGCCCCGATATTATGGTTGAAGGAGGACCCATCGAGTTGTTGCTAGACTCGAAGAGTAGAGTCGGGAGTTGGATCATTTTGGAGGAATAGGGACTCGACGAGTTGGTAGACCAACTCGGCGAGTCAAGTCAACTGGAGGCTGACTTTGACCAGGATTTGGGTTGACCCTTATGGGGGTTGTGAGTACGAATTGATTACTTAGTAGAGTTGTCGTGTAGGTTTTAAGGAGTCGAGGAAAGTCGATTTCCACGCCTGGGACAGTTCAGACACTACGCGACATTGAGGTGAGTTACCTTCCAGTAGAAATGGGTCTAAGGCACCAAGGCCGACCCACTAGTAGTGATAACAGTTGAGATGATTGTCTTTGTGATAATTGTCTGGTTTGCTATTACGTGATATGTTCTATGTGCCAGTATGCTATGTTCTATGTGATAGTGGTAGCAGGAGGGGAATAGTCCCCCGATCGGTTGTTAGGTCCAAAGGGTAGGTCAGAAACCGCATATATGTCTGACATCATGTTTATGATAGTTTATTATGTGATAGTAGTAGGGGGTGAAGTAGTCATCGTGACCGGGTGGGATAGAACGAAGGGTAGGCAGGCACCCCAGAATGGCCTGACATGGGTTGTCAGCACCCCAGAATGGCTTGACACGGGTAGTCAGCACCGCAGAATGGATTGATACGGGTAGTCAGCACCCCAGAATGGTTTGACATGGGTAGGTCGGGCACCTTAGAATTGCCTGGCAGCATGGATGATTGTATAGTATGTGGTATGATAGGGGAACTCATTAAGATTTGTACTTACAGTTCCACTTTTGGTTTCAGGTACCTCTTCATGCAAGGGGAAGGAGCCGGCAGCGTAGCAACACATCACACACACATGATTTCTACAATGAGTTTTCTGGGATTGTACTCTGATTTATATTATTGTTCGATGTTTTGATTTTGAGACATGTTCATGATGGTTTATGGAATGATATGATATTGACAATGTTTTCAGTAAACGATTTTATAAATTACTTAATTAAAAACGAAATTTTTGGACTCAAAATTTGGGATGTTATATTTGATCAATTAAAATAATATATAAAAGAATATGAACTTATTTATAGGTAAATGAGGCAAATGAACTTTAAACCTATATTTAAAAAATACATATTTTCTAAACAGAGTTTTATATGATATAAAACTATATGACATAAAACACAATAAGGATAAAATTCTAATTTATGAGATGCTGATGCACAAATTGTATACAAACCACTATGTTTTTAAAATTGTTAAAAGGTAAAACATCTCTCTATTCTAATAAAATAATAGCTTTATTATTATTATTTTTTTGTCATATATCATTCTAATACAACTCTTCATTAATATTATATCACTTGTCATAGAGATATATTAGGTAAATCGCTTTAAAATTCAAATTTACTTTTTCTAATTATATGTTAAATTTGAAGTTATAATAATTTTAAAATTTTGATATATCTCTTAATTAATAATTTATTTAAAATAATTGATTAATAATTATTAATCTTTATTATAAAAGTTTAATTAATTTTGTAACCATTGTACTCACGGATCATAAATTTAATAAACTAGTTGTTGTAGCATATCAGGTGTTAGTCTTAGAATGAATATCATATTATCATTGCATATTTCGTCTAGAAACCGTTTGGTTGTATAAATTGGAAAAAAATGTGAAACATGGTTACATAACTAGGAATTTAACCACCTTTTTAATAATAGGAATCTTCAAATAATTTATCATATTTTAGTTTGCTTCCATATTGAGCGATTTCATATTTCAAACTATCATAATCTAGGTATTGAGTTTGTTCCCTACCATATTCTAGTTTTCATATGATAATATATTTTAGTTTCTACGTTGTACATACTTTAAAACCAATGATATAATCTTGTAGGCATCTTGAAATTAAATTACAACCAGGAAAGTGTTACCCCTGTGTTGCAGGGGTTAGTTGGTATTACGAAAGTTGGTTTTTGTGAATCTTTATAACCATGTTTGATGTTAGTGAATTATCCATGAATTCTTTTTTACTCTTTAAGTATTAGTCAACCGTTGCTAAAAAAAATTTATGAGGCTTTAACATTTTTGTTGATCAAATAAGCATTTTTGTAACAGAGTGTAAATGACAAACAAAATAGACGATACCAACTTATTTAAGATCAAGAATAATTACATACTAACATCAAAAGAGTAGTTGAATATCATAAAAATTATGAGCCCATAAGGTTTATTATCCAAGGAATTATATGTATAATGAAACCTTGATTCCAAAGTGGAGGAACTTGGAACCCCTGAAACACAATAATCTACCCAAATAGGTCATTTAAATACAAAAGAAAATTGGCTGGCTTAATCAAGATTATTTGCAAAATTCGAAAGTATAATGCTATATTTGGTAGATTTTTAAAATATAATGGCTTAATAAGAAAAACAGAAGAGTTATTTGTATTTATTTTCTGCAGGTCCATCTGCTTTTCGTGTAGAAGACCAACAATTTAATAATTTGGTTCAAGATATTTGAGTAGCTTATTTGAGATATTTGTGGTGCTTTTGTCATGTTTTAAGCAATTGACAATGTTACCCTTTGATGTATAAACAAAAAAAAAAAAAAAAAGGTAATGTAGGCATTTTACTTGGAAGATGACCAAAAACATTACAAAAAAGGAAAACTTTTGTAATTTATTTTTAAATTAGATAAAAGAAAAGATGGAAAAGCAAACATTGTTAACAACAAATCCTTTTCGTTAATCTTCAAAAGCTGATACATTTTAGATTGATCACACACCCGGGAAACATAATCCACCTGCGAATCAATGAAAATACTACAGATCAAAAAATAGGTAGGAATAGAGTAATTATATAAAAGGAGTTAAAAAAAAAATTGGTAAATATTTTTAAAAAATAATAATAATAATGTTTTTTGAAAAATGATATATTGTATAAAAAATTATAAATGAGTAAATATATTAAAAAAAAAAAAAAACTTTGTTATCTTACAAATTAACTAACCAATGAAAGAGTCGAAGGAACCTGGCTAAATTTTTTTATTTTGAACACATGAACCATATATGAATTTATTTTAGATAAATCATGTAAAAGAATACATTAACCGAACACATAAGTATGTAACAGTACACAATTTACTACCTATCAAAGCATTAAAGGATTTAACTGCCACGTTCATAAACATCAATGTAATATGCACTAAATTCAAAAAATATTAAATATAAAGTAGAAAATGTTTTTTATAAAATGAAGTCACTTGGTCAATTACCCAAATGAAAGGGTTACTAAAAAATACTGATGCCTCGTGTTAGTATAATCCATATTCGTTAATAATCACATGTTTCACTCCATAAAATGGAGTAATTAAGATACGAAAATGCAATTACCATGTAAAAAACGTTGCAGGATCTAGCACCATTAATGGAAGTTTTTTATTCTATTTCAAGCACAACAAAGAAGGTCAATATAGTTTATTGTTTTATGATGTTAACTGTAAAGATTTTCATTGTTAAGTGGATTTATAAATGATTATAACACCAATACCAGAATCAGATGAACTTGATGGCTTCCTGACTAAAATATATGTGAACCTGGTCTCTGTTGACGTGGATGCCAATATTGGAGTTGCCTGATCAAGTAGTATCACATAACAGAATGATCAATTTATGAATTAAAGCTATGGTAAGAAATTGTTTTAAGAGATAATTCTTGAGTGTGAAAACATCAAATGGGTTAGCAACAGCTCCCTCTCAATCTTTTGCAATAATTTAGCTTCACCCTTTTAATTATGATTTCTAATTAGTCAAATTACATAACATTGTTAATGAGTGAGAGGTTAGAGAGGATAAATAAGTTAAGAACCTGAATCAAAGTTCTATGGTCTCAACATAACTGCGAAATTAGCTATACAGGGTGTTTATGAGCAAAGAGAAGAGCAATAAAAATAACTCTAATTTTTGCATGTGATTCACAAATTAAATGAATCTAGAGGCAGTTTTTTAAAGCATGAAAGCTCTGTTTGCACCATTGCTCATAATGATGACAAATAACTTCCTTCTTATGTTACTGAACTCAAAAAACTGATGTGATTATGTTCACATAGTAACAATTCTAACCTACACAAAAGGATTTTAACATAAGCAAGAATATCCAAAGTAATAAAAAAGGAACATGAGAAGACGTAAAACTTTTACATCATCATGTGCCTCTCCAAGGGCTTTTCTGTCTTTCTTTCTCCTCCAACTATGACCATCTTTACAAAAAAAAAAAAAAAAACCTCAGGACCTTGCTGTCAAAGAGAAACAAATAGCCACCTGTAGAAGCATGTAATCAATAAGGTAACCACAAAATATCAGTTTCAAAACTTAATAAAATGAAATTTTATATGCTTTTCAAAGTTTCCAATACCTCAGAGCATAAATGTATGTGATCGCACCGAGTAGAACCGGATAGCGTACACCCAGCTGGAAATGATTTTCTAGGGCAGGACCGCAACCCAGTGAGGGATTAATCCCACAATTAAAAACAACAAAGCACAAATTAGAAAAAATTAGGGCTCAAACCTACCTGGATCGGGTTCATCATTTCCGGTAATACCTTAACAGGGGCTTTTGCCGGAGGCTTTCTCCTCGCCGGAGCAGTGTTAGGTCGATGAAGTGATCATTCACATCATCATCAAACCCTAGATAACAACACGTAGGTGGAAAGAAATTAGAGAGCGGTATATCAGAGACGAACAAAGATAGAGATTAAAACACAAATTGAGATGAAGGCGGTCGAACATCAAAGAGGCGCACTGAAAGAGTCGAAGTCAAAAAGAGAAAAAAGGGAGAAAAACCTTGTTGGAAGAGGGTAAAAATGATGCTGTCGCTTTGAGATAGAACAAAAATAACGGAGATGAAAGCATACCAGATGAAGACAGATTGACCGACAGTGACTATTCATGCCCGCCGGCGAGGCCGTCACTAAGCAGCAGCGACACATCTGTTGCCCTTCACGGCCTCTTGCAGTCGGTGGGAAACAGACACAAATCTATGGGAAGCCATCAAAGGAAGAAAGGCTTTCTGGATGAAATTGGGAACAAACTGAGATAAGAAGAAAGTGGCGAAGTCAAAGGCGGTGGAGAGGAAGCGATAAGAGGGTAAGGTGGCAAAGGTCTGAAAGTGTAAAAGTTTGGTGGCCAAAATAGGAAAGCAAAGAAGTTACTGTAGATAAGGCTCCCCACTTTTAAGTGTATATATAATCACATATAGTTTCTCTTTACAACTTATGTTTGTTATAGATATCTATCCTAAATCAATATTGAAAGAACCGGATAACCTTCAATTCAGCAAAAATCACACTTACTCAACATACATTTATTTGTGTTACAACACTATATATTTTCAAATATATTCATTAAGGCATTGTACATCATTATATATCGTTGTACATGGACACATCTAACTAGTTACAACATTGTACTTCCATTTTTTTTTCTTATTAGGACAATATACATTTAAAATTTTACACAATTATAATAGTGAAATTTGCACCATACTTTCATTTATTTTTATATAACAATATTCAACATTTGCTTATTTCTATTACAAAATTGTACTTTCAATTATTTTTCTTATCAAGGCTAATACTTTGAAAAAATCTTACCAATTAAATCACCAAAAATTGCAACATTTATCTGAATATTATAGCATTTTTATTTATAAAATTTATTTACTTCTATTGTAACATTGTACTTTCCATTATCTCTTATTAAGTGTTAAGACACTGTTTTTGGAATCTATCTAGTTATAGCATCGCCCTTTCAAACTTTCCTTACTATGCATTATACTTCAAAAAACTACACAATAAGAATTTGTTTGTAAATTGATAAATCAATATTATTTGGTAGATTTTTCAAAGTACAATATTGTAATATGAAGAAACAAAATTGTAATGGACACAAATGAAAGTACACTGTTATTTTTCACAATTGACCCTTGCTCTTTCGTCTTCTTTTTACTTTTTAATCTTCTCTTCTTTCCTCTTTCATACTTGCCTTTTTCTTCTTTTTCTGTAACTATTAGCGATCTTTTCTACGATTTATTACCATAACTACCCTTCTGGAAATAAAGGTCACATAAACACTTCTCAAAAGAAGAAAAGAGGAACAAAAAAAATGAAACCAATTCTTTACCTAAAGAAGATCAGCATATGACTTGCACTCTATGCCTTTTATTCATGTGATAAATAAATAAATAATTTAAAAAAAAAAAAAAAACATAGCTTCCATTTTTTATATTTTATAAAAACAAAGTCTTATTTTAATAAAATCAATAAAAATGGGTCGAATGGGGTCAGATCCATCTATTTAAGATAAATAACTCATAATCCATCTATATAAGATAAAGAAGGACATGTAACATGTTAGTTAACTGGTTAGATCATTATGTATTTATAATATATATACATAAGGAGACCAATCTCTCCTTCACAACATCCATGTCCAACATTCATGATTAACAAAAGCAGATCCAGATTTCAGATTCCTTTTGAGTGAAAATTTCAAAGAATCCATATCCTCAATATGACTTCAAGATTCACCAAGATTACAACCCTCTAGCAAGAATGTTTTAACCTTCTTCAACACACATACAATTCTTGAAAGCTTTTCAATCTTGATGCAGTAACTCAGATCAACAAGGACAAGTTGAACACATTGCTCGATTGACTCACAAACCTCACGCAAACCAATGCAATTTGTAACTATCAACCTCTCAAGTGCCGGGAGTTCATCAAAGCCACCCAGACTAATAAGTTGTTCGCAAAAACTTAAATTAAGAATCTTCAATGATCCAAGAACCCTTTTGTCCTTTAAACAATATCCATCCAGCTGATAAACAAATATAAGTTAGAACATAGAATAGTAGTGAATTTTATCAACTCAACATGGAAAAGTAATAAATGAAGATAAGTTACCTTTTGCCTCTTCTGAAGCAGTTGTGAATTACTATAACAAACACCAAACGATTCGATATTGCTATATGACATGTCAAGAGCAACCAAATTCTCCATTGGTAAGTCTGAAGGTATAGACTTCAAAGGAAACCCATGCATACACAACCATCTTAATTCTTCTGGAAAATTTTCATAAGACCCTCGAATTTGCACATAATTGAGTTGTAGAAGCATTAGCCTATCCATCTTACTCAATGCGTCTGTTTTCAACTCAACTGATCCACGTAACTTCTCTTTCTCAAGCATTCTCATGTCAAGGGTGAGGCCTCGAATATTCCCTTTACCCTAAAAAGAAAACGGATCCAAAAATAAACATCAAATGTTACAAAACATGTATATAGAGAATAAAAAATATTTTGATCTTACCTTTTTTTGTTTCAACACTTTGAATGACTCTTCATCACACCATAATCGACTCCGTTTCCATGGCTTGTTAGGTGATTCTTCACATACAATGTATCTTCCCATCTCTTGAATCAATTGACGCATCATTAACTTGTTATTTTGATTAATACTAAGAAGGCCTCTGTCGATTAAATTAGTGATCCCATTTCTTGTTTCTATACCAAAAGAATTTAATATTGTAATTGCTACATCTTTATCCATTCCAACAAAAAAACAAGCAATATCTTTAAACAAATCCTTATTATCGTTAGATGGTAAAGAGTCAAAGCTTCCTCTTAACACATTATGTATACGAGCACCATTTTCTTTCTTTAACTCTTCCATGCATCCCTCCCAATAAGATATATCCCGATTATGTAAAGCCTTTCCCATACCTTTAAGAGCCATTGGATGTCCTTCACAATATTTCACAAGCTTATCTGACAACTCTTCATAGCCTGGATTCGGATCATAGGACATGAAAGCATGAAAACACAAAAGTTTCCGTGACCCAGTGTCATCTAATCCTTCAAGCAAGTGTTTTAAATGGTTGGGTTTAAAGTTCTTTTTGAATAGTGCACAACTCTCTGTTAACCACGCGTCCTTTGTTGTTATTATGATTTTGCTTCCCGGATGAAAAGCTTTGCTTCCAAGTAACGCGTTTAACTGGTCAAGACTATTGATATCATCAAGAACTAGAAACACCTTTTTACGGGAGACTACATTCTCAATTTTTGAGGTGTATATAGAAGCATTATTAACTAGAATTGAAGTTGTTTTTGAAATGTCATCACAGAGTTGTTGCTGTAAGTCGAGCAAACCACTAGCTTTTGCATCACATCTCTTACCGATATCTTCAATAAAACTGCTTGTGTGGAATTCATGACAATGTAACGTATAGACATATTTGGCTAAAGATGTCTTCCCGATTCCACCAATACCTAAAATAGTGAGTATGTTTGTTGTATGTAAGGATGCATCTTGCAACCATGAAGTGACAAAATTAATGGAATTGTCCATTCCAATAAGTTGTGGCACAGGACTCCTTGAGGATATACGTAATCTATTGTAGATGTCATTTACAACTTCTACAATAACCTCCGTTTCTTTCCTGAAATTTGATTTGAAATCAAAGCCACATTCGAAATAAGATTTTAATATCAAAACTATATAATATTCGCCTTTCTATGTTATAACCATATAAGCATCTAATGTGAAATGTCATAGTTTTATGTATAATAAGTCCTGAGCCACCAATGTAATACAATATCTCAATGTGGTTTTATAAGATTGTCAATCTTAAATATCAATGTGGTTTTGCATGGATCTGTAAAAAAATGGTATGTAATAGTTATAGGGTTAACCATTACTACTTACAAGTTATAAGTAAGAGCAGTTATTTATTAATATTGAAGATGATATGATTTGAAGTTAGAAAATACATAATCAATGGTAAACACATGGCAACCATTCAAATTTTAGCTTTAATAGAAAGCATATAAAAGTTATTACAATGGTGTATCAAAAAGAATTAATTTATGATAAAATAATAAATCCATACAAAAGGTGTTAAAAGTAGCAAGATGGTTAATCACTTAATCTACCTATATGAATCAATACATGAGATCACATAATTGCAAAAATTAGATTCAATTTTAAGCATTTCTTTATCCATGTTATATACATCAGAAATATACATAATTGATGTTGATTAGGAAATTTATTGAAATGCATAGGGAGAAGAAGATATTAACTTTTCACGAGCTAATAGAACAAAATTAAAGGAGCATGGAAATATGGGTATAAAAGTGGTCACCTGCCATTTATGTCAATCCCTTTTAAATCAGCAACTTCTGTAAGCGCTTTATTCCATTTTTCCATTTTTTCAGCTAATTTACTTCTTTTATTTGCATTTGTCTCTGCCTCCATCCTGTGTCTATGCATAGCCATTGCATCTCCGAAGCTACATTTTTGCTTCCTGACATTAGTGGGCTCCACATGATAAAAGAGAGGGAAAACAATATGGTTGGATGTCATATGTTGCTCAAGGATCAACACTAATTCATCCAGACACCATGTTGAAGTAGCATAATTCATGGACAACACAATAACAGAAGCCCTAGATGCTTTAATTGCACTCTCCAATTCCGGTTTCAGATCTTCCCCTATTTGAATCTCTTCATCATCCAAGAAGGTAGTGATTTTGGCATCCATGAGTGCCTTATAAAGCTGATTAGTGAAACCATGACGAGTGTCAACGCCTCTAAAACTTAAAAACACATCGTATGTATAACCATGAGTTGATGAAGATGAAAATCCTTCTGAATGTTCAGAGAGAACAGCCATTATGAGTTATGGGTTAATGACCTTTCACCCTTCCCAATATGCTTTGAAACTCAGGTTTCCTTCACACAGCTTCAGTTATGAATGTTGGTTTTAGTGTTCACCTCTTCCTTTTGTTAAAAAGCTTTCGAATCCCACACTTAATTTGCTGCATCAGATTTTAACAAATAATTAATATATTAACACAAAAAAGAATAAGTTTCTTGACATGGTTGTTTATAGATCCCTTTTTTTTCTTAAATTAACAAGTCATGCCATTTATAAGCTTTCGATTTCAAATCTATACTAGATGAAACTTTGGAGGTAAATAAACTTATAAACCTCATACACAAGCCTACAGATATCCCCTTTCTTGAGACAAAGGTGATTTATTAGACAACTGAAAAAGGATTTGTTGTCTAAGGTTGTAGGTGATAAATCTACAAAGGAATCACATACAAATTTTGTAGCTCAAAGCAAAAACCTAATCCAGCTTATTTGCAAATAATTTACTATTAATTAAGCAATTAGAGATCTAAACTCTGTATCAGCAAAATCCTAAACAAGATGGACGCCCTAATTGAAATATAAAACTAGACAAAAGTAATCGAAACAATCGAAATTTAAACCCCAGTTGATGGAAAAACACATATTGATAAAATAAGATAATCGACAACTTGTGAAATTAACTTGTAAGAATGTGCAAAGTGCATATATAGTTACCTGCCTACAGAACGACAGTGAGACCTGAGTAGACGAGAATAGAGGACGATGAACGGCGATGAGACTTAAAAGATGACGGAGTGAAAAGTACAGGCGAACGGTGGTAAGTTGGAGGTGAACGGCGAGGCAATGAGGAAGGAGGCGAGACAAGACGGTGAGGCTTCACGATTTTCCTTTTTTGAGTTTTCTTTTTCCGAATTTAACGATATTACGCCACGAACATTACTTGAAAATTTCTAGGGTAATTGCTTGAAAATTTAACAATTTATATTTGTTTAAGGGTAATTGCTAGAAATTTTCTAGGTAAATTACATCATTTCGGTGTATATGTCAAACATGCATTTAATTCTTATTTTTAAAAATTAATGTATTTTAAAAGAGAAATTAAATTACCTCCTACTTTTTATGCCTATAATTATTCCTACCCACTAAAATTATGACAAATCATCATTCAATTTAATTGTAATTGATATATTTCTAATATAACCTTAATGAATTAGTTAAAAAAATATAGAATGATGACACTTGTCATAATTTTATTGGGTATGAACATTTGTAGGCATAAAAAATAGGAAACAATTTAATTTACATGTGAAATGGAATAACTAAAATGCACTTTAATTTATTTTTTATATCTTTAATTATTTTTATTTTATTAAACCTAATATGAGAATCTCTCTCTCTCTCTCTCTCTCTCTCTCTCTCTCTCTCTCTCTCTCTCTCTCTCTCTCTCTCTCTCTCTCTCTCTCTCTCTCTCTCTCTCTCTCTCTCTCTCTCTCTCTCTCTCTCTCTCTCAACCACCACCACCATTACTGGAAATCCACTACACACCCACTATTTGTTTTCCTAAAAAATAATCACCAACCACCACCTTCTTCACCATTGAAACCCTCTTGTACGAACATCGGTCGGCAACCATCCCCTTTGACACCACCTGTCATCGCTCAATTATCAGTATTGTGGGAGGATATAGCCTCTTTTCGGAGTACAAATCTAAACAATAAGGTAGAAACTTGGGAAAGAGTGCAAATTTGCTACCCTGTCGACAAAAAAAATAAGAGGTGCCTATGGTTTGGTGCAACGATGGATCACCCATATTTTTCGGCACAACCACCCCAAACACTCCATTCTCCCTTCCCAACCAATGGTGAAACCTTCTTCCTTCTTCTCACTCCAATCGATAAACCACGTATTGAGAAAAGGGATTAGTTATCTTGTTCTCAATCGAACATTGGAACCATGGTTCTTAAAAGCGCGTCATGGCGTGTCTCAAGACGTGTAATTGTGTGAGGCGTGGTGTAGCTGTTACGAAAACGTCCAAAGCGGGTTTGTTAAGTGTGGCGTCCAAATAACGTGTTAAAACGCGCCTTAATGCTTTATGGCACGAGTTTTTTTTCAAAGCGTGGTTTTTTTTATTGGACCTAAAATAATTGAATTTTTGTTAATTTTTTATATTAAATGTTAATATAATACTTCTAAAAACTTTATATATTTGATAAATTTCAATAATTATATGATTTATTTTTTTAATATATATATAAAATAGTCACGCCTTAAAAAACATCATCACTCGCCAAGGCTCATCATAGCTTAATTTAGACGTTGTTGTCAAGCCACATCTCACATTATTTAGAACTTTGGTTGGAACAGATCACTACCCTCTCATAAAAAATAAAAAATAAAAAAAAAATAATAAAAAAAAAAAAAAACTAGAGGTGGATAGGGTTTGGTTTTGACATATGTTGTTCTTTCAGACGATGATCTTTGTATCTTGCTACCCTCTTGTCGGAAAAACGTGATTTCTTACTTCGTGTGTGTCATGTTCTTCAACCATTTTTGTTCTTTAAACTTTCTCTCTAAGGGAAGAAATATAGAAGAATGGGAAAGGAAATAAACAATAGTGGTGATGTTTTGGATTTTTGGTCTCACGGAGAATGGAAAACAGACTCGGGAAAGAAAAAAAAAAGGGGGGGGGGGGGGGGGGGGGGGGAAGATATTTTTTCCTTTGTTTTTAGTCTAAAAATAATAAATGAACAAAAGAAAATTAAAAAAAATAAAAGGTTAAAGGAAAAATAGTCTTTTTATTTCGGAGTGACTTAGCGTGCAAAAAAAGCAAACTCGGGACAATCAAAGTTCATTTTTGAAAATATGGACTAAACATGCGTTTTGGCACATGCAAGAGGGAAGAATGGTGTAATTTACCAAATTACTAATATGTTAGCTTAGTTAACGGAAAAGTTAAAAAAAAATTATAGAAAATGATAGAATACATGCTAAAATTGTTGGAAAAAACTTTTTTTGGTCGGTTTCGTAAGTTTATTTAATGTCCTAATTTTTAGAATAAAATTTTTATTTTTAAACTAGAATAAACACATATTTTCATAAGATATAATCAAGGCAAAACCATTTGTTTGTAAACCGTAGTTCAAAATCAGAGTTGTAAAGAAAAGTATCGTGGAATCTCAAATCATTAAACTATTGATGGGTGTGTACAGTTACGTCTTTGCCTTCCCACGAACTGATAAAGTACTTGAAAAACATTTAATCTACAACTGTAAGTCAAAGCTTAGTGAGTTCCCCTAAATACCTCACACAACAATACACATATGCCTGCACACAAGGCCAACAACACAAGGTTGGACTGCTATATGAGACTACAACATTTAGCTGGACTACTCTCCGGGCAGAGCCTACAACATTAAGCTAGACCACTCTCCTTAATATTGTAACATTAAACTAGAGTGCAAGGGTATCTTGCTCTTCAACACACAACTAGACCACCTCAACCCACTCACAATATGTCGACATATGCAAGTAGCAAACAAATAGTCACAGACAATTATTAAGAAATCTACATGTCTAACAGATCACTCAACATACCAGCATCCTAACATACAGAGGATCTATACTATAGTATAAAGTATAGTGAGAAGACTCACCAGAGCTACATGACTCACCTAAGCTACAGGATAAAAGCTTAACAGTATCCTTAACAATAGAACAGCTAACGCAAGCTAACTAATACGAAACTGAGACTACACACTCAATCCTAACAAGGTTTGACTAAAATTCAAACTTGTCAAAAACTCAATGGCCGAGTTACTGTGTCATGGCTAGCACCATGGTCAAGTCGTGATGGCAAAAAGACATAATACTCTTGTTTTAACCTACCACTACGTTGTGGCTTACACATCGTCACACTGTGTCCAAAGCCTAAAAAACTTAATGGGTTAAATAATTAACCCTTAAGCCCAAGCTTCCAACATTTCAGATCTGGTACTTAATAGATTCATAATGGATAAAGTTTCCAACTTGATCAATGAGGATGATCCAAACAACCAAAATCTAAATTTTAAGTCTCAAAGAGTCCAAGAATGCATCTTTCTCGACCTAATCCAGTAAGTCCAAGCCTCCAAATTTCAAATATGAATCAACATGATTTCTAAATGGATAAAGTTTCCAAATTTATCCATTAGAAATCCACAAAATTCCAAGATCTAAATCCCGAAGTTGAGAAATGACCAAAACCCCATTTTTCTTTATGCATGGAGTAAAGAGAACTCTTATATACACTCTTTACTTTACCAAATTACCATATAAAATCCCAAACATTAGCAAAAAGCTCAAGAGTTCTTCCAACTAAACGAAATACACCAAAAAGGGACCAAAACTTACTAAAATGAACCAAATATCCAACAAACTCTTTGTAACACCCCGATGTTCATGTACTTCTAAATGCATCCCTATAATTATATTTCATGCCAATGGCTCAAGTGGTAGCACTCTTGGGTATAATTAATGTTTGGACATATTGTATTGGAGGCACCAACACGGCGTGTGTGGGTATTAAAAGGCACAAGTTTTATTTGGGCAACACAACGTGTTTCCTCTTGGAACATAGCGTGTTGACCGCTGAGATGAAACCTTAATATTTCAGGTTTTTCCTCCATATTTAAAGGAATGTGGAGGTTATGGTTTGTTCACCCTCAGCCTCTATCAACCCCTTAAGCTCTGAAAGCAACCCTAATCATTTTCTCTCCCATTTGTGAAGCTAGTTTGGTGTTTTGAAGGAAGAAGGTGAAAGAAGGAAGCAAAGTGTAACAACCGGTTATTTTGGGTCAACAAAAGTCAAAAACGTCAAATTAAAAGTCAATTTATTTATTCATAAAGCATAAAGTATAAAATTGAGCCTTAATTTAGTGTTTTCGGTTTTGGGAATCAAATCCCAATCTAGACCGAAAACCCTTATTGGCGGAAATCATGTGAGGCCGATATCCTACATAGACCGAGAACCCCCTTTAGACCGAAATCACCTTGAGTTCTCGTTTGCTCATTAGACCGAAATCAAGTGTTCTCGGTTGAAGGATAAGTCGAGAACATAAAATCTTATCCGATGGCACACATTTCAAATTGATAAAATACACATTTCAATGCAAGTGTCAAATCAATATTACCCCATATATATATATATATATATATATATATATATATATATATATATATATATATATATATATGTTGGCTGAAAACTCCTTCCATAATCTCATTTTCACTTAAAAGTTTTGCTACTTTTGCTCTCAAAACTCATAAGCATATCATCAAATCTTCATATTTTACCCAAAATCATCTTCAAACCTTCAAATTCCTCAAGAACATCATCCAAAATTTCCAGAAAACCATTTCCTCAAGAATTATTTCCTAGAACTATTGTAAGTACTCCTTACATAAACTAGTGTTAGTTAACACTTTAAATTGTTAGTTAACTAATTTTCACATGTATTACGTGTTTAAAATAAATTAGGATACGATTATATTCACGTGTTCTAACGCGAAGAACATCACCACTCACACCATAATCCAACAAAGAACCACACCCGAGATGAGTTCATACCCCTACAGTTTTTACGATTTTTCCATGTTTTTAGGGGAGGGGGATAGGAGTAAAACACAAGAAAACTTGTGTTAAAATACAAACTGTTACATTTATAATTTTACAAAATATAAATATACATATGGATACATGTTTGATTACAATAAAACTTTAACCCTTTTGTAACTTATTGAGAAAAAAATGGTATAACTATATAAATGAACATATATAATTATTTCATTTTCATTTTATTATCATGGCAAATTTGATAATAGTATACAAGGGGTTCACTATTTTAACAAAATATTTATATAAACTATAATAGGTATAGTTTATGGAACATACACACTATTTTATCCTATTGGGAGCATTGAGAATAATTGTTTTTCATACTATGTAAACACTATGAAAAGGTAATACATATAAACATTACAAGAAAAAGGGATTTCACTACACTATACATAAACCGTTAATATAGCTTTGTGAGACATTATCTTCAAATACTCACCTAAGTACCAACAAAAGTCTTGTATTATAACCAGAGTCTCCTGGAGGGAGAACGTGACATTTGTGTATAGATCTATACGGGACTGACAATCCCGCACGTAAACTATTAGCTACAGTTACACCGGCATGTCTGGGGTGACAAAGTTCGTACCATTCCGACACCTGAAGAATGTCGTATCAGGTCATCAGTCATCAAGTATGGTTATAATAACTCGCAGTTGTGTGTTAACAATACGTTTGGTTTACATAAATATCTTTAAATGGTTTTATTTAGATAAAATTATGCTACACTACTATCTAGTACAATACCTTTTGCATTTTTGGTAACATGTATTCAAAGGATTACATTCAAATAACTCTACATAACACTATTTTACAGTACAAATGGTAGTTCCAGATAAATACATTAAAAGGATTTACACACATATAACTACGGAAACATCATTTTCCAGTATAATACATTTTACATTTCTGGAAATATACATGCAAATGGTTTTATAGATGTATAAAACTATATATTTCTATTTTAAGTATGGAAAATACTTGTACATTTCGGTCTTGGAACATTTTAGACTACATTACATATAAAAGAAAATATTGGATTTTCTGAAAGAACAGCCATACATTTTACAAGGAAAAACAACAAATTTCTCTTACAAACACTTATGAATTCACCAACTTAATTGTTGACACTTTCTCAAAACTACTTATATTCTCAGGGAATCACTAAGACAGGTAATAACAAGCTTTTGAAGATGAGACGCTAAAACGTCAATCAAGTCTTATATCTTCATATTGTAATTGATTTTTGGGAACATGTAACACATACAAACCGTGTAACTTTATTAATTATATTTATAATGGTTGTGTTTGATTTGATCTCTATTATTTAATTGTTATGATACTGTACATGACATCGCCTTCCCCCGGATGTTTCTGTTGTCTCATCGGTTTGGGGGTGTGACAGATTGGTATCAGAGCATTGTTTTATAGTGAACTAAGTATATCAAACCACATAAGATAAACAACTATAAACACAATGGGGCTAAAACACTCTGACCAAGAAGTATACTTTTAAAATATAATAATAATTTATAAAAGTATACATACATGCATATGTACCAGAACTAGTATCGTAGTAAGAACCATATAAAAGTATTTAGACAAGTTGAACGCTACGGTTAAGCCTGGATAGGTATGTAATCATATCTGGGATAAATATAGCTTGATCAACTATATTTATTCAAGATACGACCAACATGTGTTTGGGAATGATCTTGGTCAACAACAAGTCTAAAACTTACCAACACTCCATACAAGGAAACTCTAGAACCAAACATAAAGTTTAAAAATACTATAGAAGTATTTTATGATACTATAAAACTATACAATTAGGCTCTTTATGTGTCTTTCATACTGTTATTATTGTGCAGTAGACATAAATAGGCATGTAATTAAGATGTTCTAATTCGATAACATCTCTAAACCTTAGGCTATATGTTACCAAAGAAGTTAAACATGAACAAAAACAACGCACCACCAACACCACTGCCACCACCACCACAGATGGACACTACCATCTTCCAAGTTGTTGTAACAAACGTTGTGGCAGCCGCCATGGCACAAATCAGCACGAATGGTGCTAGTAGGACAGGAGGTGGTACAAGTAACACTAACCAGGGAAATAGCTAGGGGCACCCAAGGGAATGCTCCTACAAAGACTTCACAAATTGTAAAACTAAAGTCTTTCGATGGCACCAGAGGTGTCATTTCTCTAACACACTGGTTTGAAAAGACAGAATAAGTGCTTGAAATTTGCGCGTGCCTGAAATCTAGCAAGGTCAAATTCACATCCTGCACATTTATGGATAGAGCTCTCTCCTGGTGGAACGGTTATGTTAAATTGTTGACTCTCCAACTAGCCAATGCCTCGACCTAGGAAGGCTTGAAAATAGTGATGTTAGTAGAATACTTCCCGAGGGGCGAGGTACAAAAGCTAGAGTAAGAGCTTTGGAACCTTACCATGAAAGACTCTGACATTGCATCTTACACTGCCAGGTTTGGCGACCTAGCAGTACTATGTCCCGGGATGGTCACCCCGTAAAGTAAGAAGGTGGAACGATGCACCTGGGGACTATCCCCCCATATTCAAGGAAATGTGATAGCTGTAAATCCATCTACCTTTGATAGTGCCAAACGCCTGGCACAAACACTTGTGGATCATAGAGTCCGTCAGGCTTTATGACAGCTACTGTAACACCGTAAATTTTCAAATAAAATTTTCATTTGAAATCGCATAATTCTCATAACACAATCACAAAAATCTCATTCATTTAATTTACAAATCGCAACTCCATAATGTTTTGATTAAAATCCAGGATCCTCAAAACATAACTCTTTCACTGGTGTGTACAATCAAGTCGGTGCCTTCCTGCGATCCTGAGAAAAAACTAAAACACATAACACATAACATGGTAAGCACGAAGCTTAGTGAGTTCCCCAAAATACCACATACAACCCATTTGCCACTCGACACTATAACTCTGTAAGACCCTCCGGTCTATGTGTCTCAGTGGGAACCTCCAGTCCTACGGCTCGTTGGACCCTCTAGCCCGGTCTCAGAGAGGACCCTCCGGTCTCACAGCTCGTTGGACCCTCCGATCCGGTCTCAATAACACATAACATATCATATATATCACACAGACAAAATGCATAACTCAAGTAAGAACATAATACCTTTTGGTCACACATAAGTACCACTCTAGGTAAAGTATAGTGAGAAGACTCACCTTGCAAGCAAGCAAGCAATTATCCTCGAACTCGAATCTCGAACTAGCCACCACCTGACACATAGGATACATATCTCTAATTAATACTCGATTATCGACTCTAAGTAACTAAATATTATTCTTCTCTCTCTAACTTTTGAATTGGGTAAAAGACCATTTTACCCCTCCACGGTCTCCAATACTCACGTTGACCAAACCCTATAGTCAACAGAAGTCAAGCTCAAGTCAACAGTCCATGTTTGACCCGACTCGTCGAGTGCACTCGTGCAACTTGTCGAGTGCACTCGTGCGACTCGTCAAGTCCCCTTGTTTCCTCAAAAGTCTCAAGAAAGTCCAGCTCAACTCGTCGACCCCCAACTCGCCAAGTTATCGCACGATCAAGCTCATCGGGACAAACCCTCACCGACTCGTCGAGTCAGACCATGGACTCGGCGATTTTATTCGGTCTAATTTCTCATTCAGACAATTTAAGGTCAGATCTACCACACTATACTCTAGATCTAGCCCTTAAAGTCACAAAAGTCGTGCAAAGTCTCGACCTTTACGCTCATGCACGACATATATGCCCAAAAATGCCAATACAAGGTCTTACAAAGGGTTAGGTGCTCAAAGTCTAGTCTCTAGCTCAATAAAGTTCAAGTCTTTGGGCTCCTAAGACCCTCCACACTTCAGATCTGAGGTTTCAACCCCAAATCATACACAAAAGGCTCAATGACTCTAAGCAATGGAAGAAACCCCTAGAAAACTCCCATATGAAGATCTCCCTAGAAGATGAGCAAGTCAGCACATTCACCTCAAGCAAACACTGTTGAATCTAGAACCAAATCCTCCTCTTGCCCCAACCTCAATACTCTTCACTTCTCTTTCAAAGAATCCACCAACTTAGCTCCTCACTCACTCTCTAGATCTAATGGCGATTAGGGTTTTCTCTCAAGGGTGTAAGGTAACTGGTGAAGTGGAAATGGGGGCATAAGTTCCCTTATATAGGCCCCAACCCCGGGCAATTAGGGTTTCTCTGCCCAACACCTACTCGGCGAGCCAGCTCTCTGACTCGTCGAGTCCACTCATTAATTCCACGTGGGCAACTTGACCCTACTCGGCGACTTGGACTCATAACTCATCAAGTCACCCCATAAATTTCAAAATTTAAACACACAATAGTATACCTGAAAATCCGGATGTTACATCTTGTCACACCCCAAAACCGGAACAGCGGAAACGCTCGGGGGTGGAGGATGTCATGTACAGTATCACAACACAGAATAATAGCAAACAAGCAAACAATATCATCCATTGCATTAATAATATAATTTAATACAAGTGTGTTATGTATAGTTTATAAGACACCAAAAATGTAAATCAAAATAAAAGATGAATCTTGAATGAGCTCCATCTTCTCAAAAGTTGGCATCGGTACATGTTTACTGATGACCTAAGAATACAAATTATTTTGAAAGAGCTTATCAGCTTTAAAGCTGGTGAGTTCATAAGCATTTTAATGTCATTGTTTGTAACAGTGTTTGAAGTATGAGTTTGTAAATGTTGTAGAAAAAGTATGTGAATGTTTGTAACTCCTAGAAAATCCTATATTTTCTATTAAAAGTAGCCTTCTACCAAGGCCCGACTGTTTTGTATGTTTGTTTATTGTAAAAGTGTATAATTTTCCCATGTGTAACTATCATTAATCAAAATATAGTTTATACATTATCGTTTATGTGAAATGATCACAAAGTGAATGTAAAGGGGAAATCAATGTAGTACTGTAGTGTTGTATTATAGTAACTACTGTTGTATTAACTACCTTAAACTGGATTTATATCAAGGTATTATGTGATTTGATTGTACCTTACTATTGACTATAAAACACGACGATGAAAGACATCGGAAGTAATGACATTTGGTACCCGTAGACCTGCAGGTCCTACTGTAGCTAGCAACAAGGTGTAGGATAGTCAATCCAGTATAGATCTATACGCAAACTCATGCTCTCTCTCCAGGAGATTCAAGCTACAAATCGGGCCATGACAGTGATGACATGCCTCGAAACAATGGTTCACATTTATGTTATAGTATACTTGTATATGTAATGTGCGTACTAGTGTAGTGAATGTATTGTTTCTCGTTATAGTATTCTCTATCTGTTTCTCATCATAGTATAGTTGTCTAGTTTCTCATAATAGTATCGTTGTATAGTTTCTCATAATAGTATGTATTGACTCATGAATGAACTGACTCTTTGTATGCTTCATTGAATTAGAAGAAATGAGTAGTATATCCCTAAACTATACCTATTATAGTTTACTAGTAGAATTGTTTGTATGACTAAATGTATTGAATTGAGATAAAATCCTTTATATCTATACATATATACATAATATATAACTAAGGATCCAACGACACTCGGACAAATAACCGAGTACTCTAAGTCCACAAGTAAACAAGGAACAAGAAGTAAAGTGAGTTATCAGTCCTAAGTCCTTTAAACCTTATTTATATAACTATATATGTATTAGACATGGTTTTAACAATATATAAGTTTGAAAACTATAAAAGAAAGGTTTGGTATACAAAAGTGAATTTGATAAAGAGTTTAACATGTAAAAGCGTTTGATAAGTAGTTTGAAGAAGTTTGTTTGGTAAAACAATTAAAAGCATAGTAAATCCATATGTTTGATAGTTATTAATCACATGCGATTGATATAATAAGTATGATATTCAACTTGTTTCGCCCCCCCCCCCCCCCATAAAAGCAGTTAAAATCATTTAAAAAGTTGATTAAGGGGTATGAACTCACCTGATAGTGAGTGAGGTGAATGAAAGATCAGTAAAGGATGCTAAGTGTCAAGTGAAGACTTGAGCACACACGGATCCTATTTAACATATACACATATATGATTACAGTTAGTGTTTAAACAACTAATTGAGCAAGTATAAACACCCTAGAACATGGAAAACACTTGGATTCAAGTGTTATAAGTACAAAAGAGTTGCATCTAAGGGTTGTAGGGCTTCTCCTTGGAGTTCATGGTCCATGGTAATTACCACATGAGTTTAGGGCCCTTGTGCTTATGGCCCAATGAGTTTACAGCCGTAAACTCATGGTAACTAATACCATTTTGTGTTTTAAGGTCTTACAAGTCAATATGAAGTGTTCTAAGTTCAAGTCTAAGCCTTAGGAAGGAATGGTGGCACAAATGCACCACTTATGAGTGTTTACGGCCCAAGGAAGTTGCCTTAGCCATAAACACCATGTGTTCTTGATCTATGATGATAAAGGGGTAAACTAAGTGATTCAAGCATTAACACAAGCTAGGGTAAGAGTACTTACAATATAGAAGCTTGTTTGGGTGTTTAAGGCTCAAGAACACTAGTGTGTGTTCTTGGTGCTATTGGTGAAATGAAGAACACTTGAAGATCTAACAAAATGGAATAATTTCATGGATGAAATCAATGGAGTGTGCTAGATAAAGAGATGTATCAACAAATCAAAGGATGAAATACTTACATTTTTGGAAGATTGAAATGAAGATCCTTATGATACTTGAGAGAGAAATGGAAGTTCTTGGCTTGAAAATGGAAGTAATGAGGAAAAAGGGTGTATACTCATGTATTTGACATGAGTTCACGGCCATAAGAGAGTTTACGGCCCAAAATCTTAATGTTTGGCCGTAAACACCACATTTTAGGTTTAGGGTTTAGTTTGTTGCACATTGAACCCTAGAAGATACTTCTTAACACTTGATTCTTGAATGCAATATGATTAGAACACTCAAATAGACTCTAAACAGTGCTAAAAGTTAGCTGAAATAAGTCTGACTGTGATTGAATTGGGACAACTGTACCAGATAGAAATTTCGGGTTGTCACACAGCTACTCCCGAGCAAACCAAAGGAAGTGACAACAAGTCAAACAGGCTGAGTACACCCAACGTACTCAGCTCCTACGCCCCGCGTACTTAGCCCTTGACCAAAATCGGGCAGTTGACTAGGTATGACCAGCATACCCCATGGTACGCCCAGCGTAGGCAACGACCATGCAAAATCTCCATTAAGTGCTTAATTCGATTAGTCCAAACGTCTAATTCCAGATCTAAGCCTAAAAAGGTGTTCCAAACCATAAAGTTTCCAACTTTATGGTTATGCATTCCTTAATAAGTCCCAATACCATAACCCTAGTTTGTCTTAACCACTCAGGACTCTATAACTAGCATGCAAGCACAAAGATAGAATTTTTATGACATAATGCACCTCAAATCTTCTGAAAGGACATGTTCTTTGGTATTATAGTAGCTCATACTCATCAAGTCCAAGAAAAGGGACTAAAAACTCATAAAACTTATCATGGAAAGGTCTTAAGGAAAAACAAGTCAAGATCAAAGCTTTATACCATCTAGAGCTTCCCAAGGAGATAAGATCCCAGATCCACAAGTTTGCTTCCACACCATATGGCACTTAGTACCATGAGTTTACGGACATAAACTCATGGGGAGATGACCATGGGCCGTAAACTCCATAAGGAGTAGTCCTTGGGCCATAGACTCTAATGCCATGCCATACAACCTTTAGATGCAACCCTTTGGTACCTATAACACTTGAATTAAAGTGTTTCCATGTCCTAGGGTGTCTTAACTTGGTTAATTAGTTGTAAATGGCTAATTAGATACATATATGTTTATTATATGTTAGCTAGGATCATTGTGTGTGTTCAAGTCCTCACTTGACACTTAGCATCCTTTACCGATCCTACTATCGCATCACTCATTTCAGGTGAGTTCATACCCCTTAAACAACCTTTTAACTGCTTTTGCATGCTTTCAAATGCTTTTAGGGGGGGGGGGATACAAGTTGAATATCATAGTTATTATATCAATCACATGTGATTAATAACTATCAAACAGATGGATTTACTATACTTTCAAACCGTTTTATCAAACATAATACTTTTAAATCGTTTTATAAACTGACATCAATTCATGGTTGTTTATTGTTTCAAACCTTTTAAATGTATTACAAAAACCTCTTTTCCACTTATGTATTCTTAAATACCATATCTATACACTTATGTAGTAAGTATATATATATATATATATATATATATATATATATATACATATATATATATATATATATATATATATATATATATATATATATATATATAAGTATTTGTTAAGATGGTTGTGACTTCAGCTCCAACATAAACATACATGGACACTTCAAACTACATTACTAGCAAACTATAATAGGTATAGTTTGGGAAATACTACTTACTATTCCTAGTACAAATGGAACATACAAGAGCCAGTTCATTCATGAGTCTATACAAATGTATTACATACTATATGAAGAGATACTATTACATACTATATGAAGAGTTACTATTACATACTATATGATGAGATACTAAATACTATATGAATAGATACTATTATATACGTACGGGACTAACCATTCTACACCCAGCTATTAGCTACAAAGGGAAAATGCACATCGACAGATGTATACGGTTAACACTATTCAGTAAGTTACTCTGCCGTGTTTATCGTATTACCAAAGGATAATATTTCAATGATTATATAATTTTCCCTTTTACTTTTATGTTGTGACACATTCACATAAACGATGAGGTAAACTATATTTTGATAAAAATAGTTACATGAGGAAAAACCTTCATTTATACGGAGAAACAAAATTCCAAAACTATCAGGTCTTGGTAGAAGACTACATTTTATACTAGTAGGAAATATAGGATTTCCTAGGGTTTTCACACTTATACGAACTTTTTCGTCAATCATTTGCAAGTCTTTTCCTTACAGTTTTACAAATCAAAGACACTAAAATACTTATGAATTCACCAGCTTAAATGCTGATCTATGCTTTCAAAATAACTTGTATTCTCAGGTCATCAGTAGACAGGTACCAGTGACAGGTTTTTTTAAGAGGACAGAGCATAGACAAGACTCGTCTTTTATTTTGATCATTCATTTTTGGTGTCTATTACATTACAAAGAACACACATGTATTAAAATTATATATTTAATGCAATGGATGATGTTTGTTTACTTGTTTACTATTATTATGTTGTGATACTATACATGACGTCCTCCACCCCAGAACGCTTCCACCATTCTCGGTTTTGGGGTGTGACACTAAACAATAGGAATGAACTGTCAATGTTTGTTGAACAAAATGAGCTGATTGTTGAACAATCAGAAGAAGGGAACTACAGTAGGACCTTTTGTCAAGCTGAACCGCCAGTGGCTAGGAGAAACAACCAAGATGAGGGAGACGAGAAGAACGGGTGCAAGTATAAGGACTTCACAACTTGCAAGCCATCGACTTTCACTGGGAAAGAAGATCTTATTGGAGTTATGGATTGGATCTCAGAAATGGAGTTGGCCTTTATAACATGTGGTTGTAAAGGTAAGCTACAAACGACATTTGCAGTGTGTCAATTCAGAGGTGGTGCTATTTGCTGGTGGAACACTCTGGGGAAGACCCTAAGCCCCAATAAGCCCCTAAAACTGACTTGGGTAGAGTTTTTGGTACATTTTAAGAGCATATACTTCTCGGCCCAAAATCTACTTGAGCTAGAGAACCAATTCCTGACATTAAAGAAGGGAAGCATGTCCATTGATGAATACACCAATGCCTTCACAGACAAAATGGATTTTGCTTTGCGCATCGTTCCAGATGAGCTGACGAAAGTTGACAAGTACGCAAAGGGACTTCCATAGGAGTACGTGGTGCCAGTGCGTCAGGTACCTACTCTGGAAGCATCTATCTGGGCTGCCAAGTCTATTGAGGAGATGATCAAGGGAAGAGCCTCCAGAAAGGTTGAGCTTGGAAAAAAGAGGAAGTTTGATGGATCGTCAAAATCTAAAAATAAGAGAAAGTATGGTTCAAGAAAGTTTGGAGGAGGTGGCGAAGCGAAATGGTTCGAGAAGTGCAAGAAGAAGCACTCTGGGAAAATGTGACGGAGAAGTCACCTTTTTTAAGTATGGAAAGCCTGCACATTATGCCAATGAGTGCATGTTGAACAAGAAGGTCTGTTATAGGTGCAACAAAGAAGGGCACATTTCGAGGGACTGCCCGAAGAAGAAGGAGACAGCAAGGCCCAATGTCCCAACAAAAAAAAGTTAGAGCTTTGCAGATGACACTGGAAGCCGCAAAGGATGCAGCAGATGTCACTTCAAGTACCTTTCTTGTAAATGGATTGCGTTCTAATATATTTTTTTATTCCGGAGCAAATTACTCCTTTATATCACACAAATTTGGTGGAAGACTAGCATTTCCTGTAGAAAAACTTGATAATGCTCTAGTTGTAGAAGTTGCCCGTGGCAAATTCATATCTGTTAGTGACTGCATTAAGAACATCATCATCGATTTGAATGGAAACGAATTCCATGAGGAGCTGTTACCCATTGAGTTGAACGGATTCGACATCGTACTGGGAATGGATTGACTTAGCGTCAATGATGCCGATATACTGTGCAAGAAGAAGATAGTGAGGGTAAACCCGCCTGGAAAAGAGTCATTTATGGTGTATAGAGACAAATGCAGAGTAAATTCTAGAATCATTTCCCTGATGAAAGCCAAAAAAATGTTTGTCTAAAGGATGGACATCATACTTGACATTTGTGATCGATGCTAAGAAGGAGAAAAAGGAGATGCAATGTATAATGGTGTACGAATATTCGAAAGTCTTTCCCAAATATCTTCCTGGATTACCCCCTGATAGACAAGTAGAGTTTCGGATAGACTTGTTACCAGGAACAACGCCAATATAAAAAGCACCATACCGACTAACACCAATGGTGATGAAAGAGATTATGACGCAACTTTCAGGAGTTGTTGGAAAATGGTTTCATTAGACCAAGTTCATCACCGTGGGGAGCTTCAATGTTATTCGTAAAGAAGAAATATGGAAGCATGAGGATGTGCATAGACTACAGAGAGATGATAAGGCAATAGTGAAGAACAAGTACCCATTACCAATGATTGATGACCTATTTGATCACCTACAAGGTTCGAGCTATTTCTCCAAGATTGATCTTAGGTCAGGATATCATCAGCTGAAGATTAGAAATCAGGATATTTAGAAAACTGAATTCAGTACGATGTATGGACACTATGAGTTCTTGATTATGTTGTTTGGACTAACCAATGCTCCAACAACATTCATTGATTTGATGAACAAGGTTTGTAAACCATTCCTTGATAAATCTATGATAGTGTTCATAGATGACATTTTGGTTTACTCAAAGAGCTAGCAAGAGCATGGAAAGCACCTGCGAGAAGTGTTAGAAGTTTTGAAAAGGAGAAGTTGTATGCAAAGCTCTCCAAATGTGATTTTTGGATTCGAGAAGTCCAATTTTTGGGTCATGTGGTTAACCCATAAGGGATCATGGTTGACCCAACTATGATTGAAGCTATGATGAAGTGGGAAAGATCATAGAGTCCCATGAAGATTCAAAGCTTTCTGGGATTAGCCGGATATTACCGAAGGTTTATTCAAGGTTTTTCTTCGATAGCTGCTCCATTGAAAAATTTGACCCATAAAGGAGCTACATATACATGGAGTGAAAAATATGAAGAGGAATTTGAGAAGTTAAAGAAGAAGTTGTGTAAAGCAACAATTCTTTCTTTACTAGACGGAGTTGAAGACTTCGCAGTCTATAGCGATGCATCTAGGTTGGGTTAGGTTGTATTTTGACCCAAAGAGATAAGGTGATAGCATATGCATTGATGAGAGGCCTCAATGTTGACAATATGTTGGGTAAAACATGCGTAGATGAAATAGTTTGTGTGTGATGAAATAAAACGATGAGAGGCCTCAACGTTGACGATATTCCAGTCATCTAGCGGAGTATAGATGACGACCACATACTTTACTAGGAAGTCCAGTGGAACGCTAGCAGGCTCGCAACCTGTAGGTGTTTTATGAACAATGTGTTCACCGGTGTACTCCATCCCCCCATGGTTTCCTTGAGTACCTATATGATTGAGGAATCCCCTTAGCAGTAGGATCCATCTCGATGAAATTCCTTAGGATAGGTCCCTTTTAATAGATGCTTTAGGGACGTAAAGTGAGGATAACGGGAACGAGTAATCGGGTTGAATGATTGTTGAAAATAATAAAGTTATTTATTATGGGTTGAAAACCCTTTATGCTCACCAGGCTCCCCAACCTGACCCACTCAGTTTCTTGTATTACAGGTAGTGGCAAAAGCATAGTTGGATGATCTGACAAGAGATTATGGATCTATAGGCCAGTAGAAAATAAATAGAATGATGTAAGGCCTATATTGTTTTGAGGCCAATTTTGTTTTGTGCCTTATGATATTTTGTTTATGCTTTTGATCTATATTTACGATGACATCTCGAGTTTTGTAATGTAATTGAAAATACATTTCTTTAAGAAATGCTTTGATAACTTTTTATCACATTTTGTTTTGGGAACAAATTCCGCAACACTTTTCTTTGAAAGATTACTCTGATTTTATTATAAAAGCGTAAAAGGAATTGGACTTTTCTGGCCATGAAATAGGGGATGTCACATTGGTCATCATTTCAAATGGGTCGTAAGATATGTAGGAAGAAAAGTAGGATGATATTTTACTTCTCAATATAAAATGACTAACCTACCTTTATTCACTAAATTTAATATATATATATATATATATATATATATATATATATATATATATATATATATATATATAACATCCCAAAATACGACCCAAAAATTTTTGTTTAATCATTACTAATCATTAGATCAATACCATAAAATAAAACTCATACGTCAATCTCTCAAAACCATAACAAAGTATCACAAGAAAACTGTATCAAGACTGTATCAAATCATATAAATGAAAAAGCTAAATCAACTCCCAGGACAAAACTCAAGTTGTGGTGTGTGCGATGCCATCATCCCGAGCTCTTCATTTTACTTGTGGAAGTACCTGAAACCAAAACTGAAACTGTAAGCACGAAGCTTAGTGAGCTCCCCCAAACTACCACATACCATACAATAACACATAAACACATACTGGGCCTTGCCCACTGCATCGGACCGAAGTCTGGAAACTGCATCGGACCGAAGTCCGGAACTAACCAGGGCCTTGCCGTCTGCATCGGACCGAAGTCCGGAAGCTACATCGGACCGAAGTCCGGGACCGACTGGGACCCTGTCCCCTGCATCGGACCAAAGCCCGGAACTAACTGCATCGGATCGAAATCCGGAACTGACTGGGACCTTGTCCCCTGCATCGTACCGAAGTCCGGAAACTGACTAAGCATAACATATCATAGCATAACATATCAACTAGCATAAACACATATACTGCATACTGCATCAGACCGAAGTCCGGAACACATAACACAAAACATGCTTGAATCACAAAGACATCAAGCAATCTAACTACTGCATCGGACCGAGGTCCGGAACTGCTACTAACTAAACGGGTCGGCATTGTGGCCGTAGACCCGTTCCTACTAGAAGGAAACTCACCTCGTAGTCTAGCTGTTGAATAAACTGCTCTGGAATCTGTCTGCTGCTGCTCCAGTTTCACCCTGGCTACAATTTCCATAAGTACGCTCAATCAAGTACTGATAACTATACTGAGGGTAAAATAACTATTTTACCCCTGGAAGAAGTGATGGAGCATTACCCCGAGCTGTTTTAGGATCGAGCAGCAGACATCGAGGACGAAGTCTAAAATAAGTGAGGGAGATTTGTAGCACCTGGTATGTATTCTTGATTATTAACTCTCCTTATGTACTGCATTTTAACCTTGGACTCGGCGAGTTGAAGGACTAACTCGCCGAGTAGAAGCAGGTCTAGACTCGGGTTCAACTCTGGCTACTCGGCGAGTAGGGTCGTGGGACTCGGCGAGTAGACCCTGTATGGACTAAAACCCTAACCCGGGTGTTTGCACCCTATTTAAATGATCTAACCCAGCCTCCACAACCCCAAGCACTCCCAGAGATCTGTAGAACGAAACCTAGCCCCCTTTGTGTCCTTGTGGGTGATTTTTAGCATTTTGAAGGTGGTTTGGAGCTTGGGAGAAGAAAGAGAAGATTGAAGAGTGCAAGAAGGGAAGAAGATCCAGAATATACTTTGTGAAGGGCTTCTATTCAGGTAGAAAAGTTCCTACCTTGACCTTTAGTTCGTGGAACCCCCTTTCTTGTCCCTAAAAAGAGGTTTTAAGCCCTAAGAACCTAAATCTCTATGTGTTTATGGTTAATGTTCTGCAAGGACTTCGGATTTGGACCTTTAAGACATCCTAGTAGCATAAAGTCTCTGTGGTTGAGGTGATTGAGGTCCCTATTGAGTGTAGGACCTCTTAAAGAGCTTGGAATTGCATGTTTGAGCTCATTGGGCCATGCATGCATGTAAAGTTTGCAACTTTACGTGGTAAACATGACCTAGGATCATAGATTTGTGGTTTTGAAGCATTGCATGTCTCAGATCCGGCCTATTTGGGAAATGGGTCGAGGAACTCGGCGAGTCCCAAAGTGGTACTCGGCGAGTTCTATGAAGATGGTCTTAGACTCGGCGAGTTGGATGAACAACTCGGCAAGTCCTATGAAGATTGCCTGGAGCTCGTCGAGTTGTTCTTCAAACTCGGCGAGTCGGTACTCAAGTCGGCCCCATAGTCCCGAATGGTGAGTCAAGGGTGACTCAGTGAGTGGGGAGAGGGACTTGGCGAGTGGGACCTGATTAGTAAGGGAAGGACTCGGCGAGTTGCTCGTGGACTCGACAAGTCCAGTCAACTGGAAGTTGACTTTGACATGGATTTCGACCTGGTCGAGGGTAAAAGGGTCATTTTACCCTAAGAACATCTAGCAGTGTTTGACTGATTGTTTTGTGGGATTTATAGCCGCAGGACGTCCGGAGCAGCAGCAGCAGTAGACAGTCAGTTTCCGATCAGTTCAGCAGCTACTTTCGAGGTGAGTTACCTTCCAGTAGCGGTGGGTCTAAGGCCACAATGTCGGCCCAACAGTAGGAGATGTATGATAGATGATTGTCTTTGTGATATCATCTAGGTGTGCTACTACCTGATATGTTATAGGCTAGCATGATATGTTATATGTGATAGTAGTAGAGTTCGGTTGTTAGGACCGAAGGGTAGTTAGACACCCCAGATACGTCTTACAGTATGTGATTATATGTTTGCATGCTGGCTTGATATGTTATATGCGATAGAGGTAGTAGGAAGGGACCAATCCCCGAGTTCGGTTGCTAGGACCGAAGGGTAGTTTAGGCACCCCAGATATGTCTGATAATATGTTATGTTATGATATATGTGATAGTAGTAGTAGGGGGTGAAATAGTCCCCGAGGTTCGGTCGTCAGGACCGAAGGGTAGTCAGCACCCCAGAATGGCTTAACATGGGTAGTCAGCAACCCAGAATGGCTTGACATGGGTAGGTCGGCACCCCAGAATGGCCGTACTGGGTAGGTCGGCACCCCAGAATGGCCGTACTGGGTAGGTCAGGCTCCCCAAAAATGCCTGGCAATATGTATGATATGTGATTGTATGGTATGCAGTATGATGGGGGAACTCACTAAGCTTCGTGCTTACAGTTTTCAATTTTGGTTTCAAGTACCTCTTCTTCGAAGGGGAAGGAGCTCGTGCGGTAGCAGCACATCACACACACGCCTTGTATTCCGCACTATGAGATCGTCCTGGGGATTTGTACTCTGACTTTATTATGTTTTTATAACTGGTTTCCAGACACGTACATCTTTTATGAAATGTTGTGATTGGTGAATGTTTTATTTAATGTTTTGCTAAGTATGTGTATTTAAAAATGAAATATTTGGCTCGTGTTTTTTGGGTGTTACAAGTTGGTATCAAAGCCTTGGTTTGAGGGATTCGGACACACCTTCGGGGGTGTTTGAACTCAAATCGAGGGATTAAAAGATTTTGGAAAGAGAAAATGTTTTCTAAAAAGCTAAGTAAATGGGTTTTAAGAAAGAACAAAGTGTGTGATGTGCGCCACCAGCCGAGCTCAAGTAAGTATTCCCCAATGTACCAATACAAGTTTATTTATGTTTATCAGTTTCTGTAGAACAGCATGCTAGAATAGGACTAAGGATCTAGGAGTGATGCCTTATATGCATGCTTTATGTGCTTCGGTATATGAAAGAGTTTCATGCTAGAGTTGAGTAGACAGCAGTAGGGTAGCCTGTTTAGGTTATTCTTGATAGTACGAGTTCAGCATTGTATACTAGTTCAGTCCTCTCTACAAGGATAGAGTTGCTTGAGATTGTTTTCCTTATGTCCAAATGTTGTTTTCTTTGTGCTATGTGGGCTTTGCAGTGATGGGAGCTAACTGTTAGGTAAATACGTTAAAGTTACATGTGATCAGGGTTAAATAATCTCAGAGTGTTGGATTTGACTCTATTGCGTAGCTCTTGTTTGAGTCCTAACCGTTGTAGAGATGAGTCCCTTACTCGAAGGATTATCCGAGCCTCGTCACATGTGATTGTATTCAGGTGATGGTTAATTGGCATCACCAAGAGGCCTTCAGCAGCTGAGGACTGGGTTGGGTGGAGTCGGAGGTTTCCTAGGGTAAGCCTAGGATAAAGAGTAGTAGTGATCAGCGGTAGTGGAAGGGACCTGGTTGAGTCAAGGCGGTCTTTGGGGAAGGTACAGATAGATGTGGAAGGTAGTATGGGCCCGTACTACTGAAAGCAGAGGATCCGTACCCGAACCGAGGAAGGCTAAGATAAGACCAGGGAACCTGTAGTGGGTGTGATTCCTACAGGGGTATCAGTATCACTAACCGTTGTTATTTCTTTTGCATTTCAGAATGGTGGTACTACTCCTGAGGCCAGCAGTTGGCAGTTCAGGAGAGGGATCGGGTTCGGGATCAGGTTCTGAGCCAGTAGATGAAAGGCTGCGTGAGTTCATCGCGTCTGAGATCACCAGAGGTATCCTTGAGTCGACCCCCATTATCTTTGGGTCGATCAAGGAGGGGATATTGGAGATGATGGAGGATCGCCTCCGGGCATTCAGGAGTGACATGGCATCTGGCTAGTCGGGATCTCGCACGCTGTCCTTCAAGGACTTTCGAGGCAGTGGTGCGCCGGATTTTCATGGGGCGAAGGACCCCATAGCTGCCAGGCGATGGATTGCCGACATTGAGTATGCACAGATGATTAGCTTCTGCCCTAAGGGGTCGAAGGTGAGGTTTGCGGTAGGGTGTTTGCGTGATCGAGCTAGGGATTGGTGGGAGTCCTTGAGCGACTCGTTGGGAGCCTCAGCTATCGAGGTTATGTCATGGTCGGACTTTGCGACCAGGTTCGGGGCGGAGTTCGCGCCGGCTGTCGAGCTTCAGCAGCTTGCTAGAGAGTTTTTGGACATGAGACAGACGACGGAGACTATGGCGGAGATCACCGCCAAGTTCCTGGAGAGGGCATTGTTAGTTCCCCAGTATGCGGGTGATGAGGACATGAGGAGGACCCGCTACCATGACATGCTCCGAGCTGATATTCGAGAGCATGTCAGTTTTTCAGCTTGCCCTACCTTGGACTCTATGATTGCCAGGGCGAGGGAGAGAGAGATAGATCTGGAGCACGTCCGGAAGAGGAAGACTGAGGAGGGACAGACAGGGGGGGCTTCGGGGAAGAAGCCCAAGGGATCAGATGGTAGGCCGAAAGGCCAGTTAAGACCGAGCCGCTGTAGGAAATGCGGCAAGCCTCATGAGGGGGCATGTAGATTAGGATCGTCAGGCTGCTATAAGTGTGGTAAGCCTGGGCACTCTAGCAGAGATTGCACTGCTCTGGCAGCAGTTATTCAGACGTGTGAGTTGTTGTGTTTCCACTGCAACCAGAGGGGCCACAAGAAGGCCAATTGCCCCCAGTTGACAGTTCCAGCGCCGGTAAGGGCGCTAGCTCCAGCGACCCTGCGGATCACGGATGGCCGACAGGGCAAGGCAGAGGCTCCAGTGGTGAGGAGCCGGGCATTTCAGCTGACCGCCGAGGAAGCACGCGCTGCACCCGATGTGGTGACGGGTATGATTCTTTCCTTCTCATTATTTTTATGATGTTATGATATTGATATGTGCTTGGTTTATGTATCTTTATTTGTTAGGATCGTTCCATGTGAACGGTATTCCGGTTCAGGTGTTGTTCGACTCGGGTGCCACCCGATCATTTGTTTCCCTTGCACTTAGCAAGAGGTTTACTAAGTCCTCAGGCATGTTGGATTGCCCTTTAGAGGTAGAGATTGCCGATGATCGATCGGTGCGAGCATCAGCAGTGTTCATGGATTGAGTTTTGAGGTTATTTGAGGAGCGTTATCTGGTGGATTTGGTTCCCATACCGTTGCGGGGGAACAAGGTGATTATAGGCATGAATTGGTTGAGCCCTAATGGGGCGGTGATAGATTGCGCACAACAGCTAGTGCGGGTCAGGACCCCAAGTGGGGGAGAGTTGGTGATCCACAGCGAGAGGCCACAACATGGAACTTTAGCATGTTCAGTAGCGAGAGCTAGGCGCTACCTTCAGCAGGGATGCGCGGGGTATGTCACGTACGTTATGGATACCCGGGAGTCGGGTAAGGCGACAGTGAGCGAGGTTCCAGTGGTGCGAGACTACGCTGATGTGTTCCCGGAGGAGCTTCCTGGAATACCTCTAAAGCGTCAGGTAGAGTTCAGGATCGACCTCGTTCCTGGGGCGGCTCTAATAGCCAAGGCACCCTATCGGTTGGCTCCTCCCGAGATGCAGGAGTTGTCTACGCAGCTGCAGGAGCTGCTAGACAAGGGATTTATTCGTTCGAGAAGTTCACTCTGGGGAGCCCCGATCCTGTTTGTGAAGAAGAAGGATGGGTCGCACCGGATGTGTATAGATTACCGGGAGCTGAATAAGGTGACGGTGAAGAACCGTTACCCACTCCCAAGGATTGATGATCTCTTTGACAAGCTTCAGGGAGCGTCTTGGTTTTTCAAGATCGATTTGCGTTCGGGTTATCATCAGATGAGGGTCAGAGAGGAGCATGCGCAGAAGATCGCGTTTTAGACGCGCTATGGCCATTATGAGTTCGTGGTGATGCCGTTTGGGCTTACCAATGCTCCTGTCGCGTTCATGGACCTCATGAACCGCGTATGCAGACCGATGCTGGATCGGTCTGTGATAGTCTTCATTGACGACATATTGGTTTATTCCAAGACACAGGAGGAGCATGAGGAGCATCTAAGAGAGGTTTTGGAGACCCTGAGGAGGGAGAGCTTGTATGCCAAGTTCTCCAAGTGCGAGTTTTGGTTGCGTGAGGTGCAATTTCTCGGACACCTTATCACCAGAACGGGATTTCAGTAGACCCGGCCAAGGTGGAGGCCGTGATGAGATGGGAGGTTCCGAAGTCTCCATCCGAAATTCTGAGTTTCCTAGGATTAGCAGGCTACTATCGGAGGTTCATTCAGGATTTCTCCAAGATAGTCGTACCCCTGATACGGTTGACTAGGAAAGCCGTGGTCTTTCGATGGGGGCCTGAGCAGCAGGCAGCGTTCGAGACTCTGAGGCAGAGATTGTGCGAGGCGCCGATCTTAGCCTTGCCCGAGGGTGTGGAGGATTTTATGGTATATTGTGATGCGTCGATCTCAGGCTTAGGCGCGGTGTTGATATAGAAGGGGCGTGTCATTGCTTATGCCTCGAGGTAGCTGAAGCCTCACGAGGCGAACTACCCGACACATGATTTGGAGTTGCAGGCGGTGGTCTTCGCCCTCAAGATATTGTGGCATTACCTTTACGGGGTTCGTTGTACCATTTACACGGACCACAAGAGCTTGAGGTACCTCATGGATCAGCCAAATTTGAACATGAGGCAGCATCGGTGGTTGGACGTGATGAAGGATTATGATTGCGAGATCCTTTACCACCCAGGGAAGGCCCATGTGGTGGCCGATGCGCTTAGCCACAAGGCGGCGTCGATCAGGGATGTTTGCATGAGGATGACCGTGGTGACTCCTTTGTTGGAGCAGATTCGAGAGGCCCAACAGGAGGCTATGAAGGAGGAGCATCGGAAGAGTGAGCGAATAGTGGGTCAAGTCACCTCTTTCGATTATGATAGCCGGGGGTTCTTGACACTACACCGTAGGGTGTGGGTGCCGTATCATGGAGGCGTGTGCCAGATCTTGATGGAGGAGGCGCACAAATCCCGATTCTCTATTCATCCAGGGGTGACGAAGATGTATCGGGATCTTCGCCTGGACTATTGGTGGCCCTGCATGAAGTGGGATGTGGCGTGGTACGTCGAGCGATGTTTGACCTGCAGGAAGGTCAAGGCCGAGCATTAGAGACCGCATGACAAGATGCAGCCGTTGGATATTCCGTTGTGGAAATGGGAAGATATCACGATGGATTTTATCACGAAGCTTCCCAGGACCGTGCGTGGAGTAGATTTGATTTGGGTCATCGTGGATCGATTGGCCAAGAGCACCCATTTCATTCTGATTCAGGAGAGCATCTCGGCCGAGAAGTTGGCCGATATCTATATCAGGGAGATAGTGGCGCGGCACGGGGTGCCAGTATCAGTGATTTCAGATAGAGATGTGCATTTTACTTCCAGGTTTTGGAAGAAGTTTCATGATGAGTTGGGCACTCGTCTGCATTTTAGCACTGCCTTTCACCCGCAGACGGATGACCAGAGTGAGCGGACCATCTAGACACTTGAGGATATGTTGCGGGCATGCGTGCTGGATTTCGGTGGTAGTTGGGATACCTATCTTCCCTTGGCTGAGTTCTTGTACGACCACAGCTACCACGCGAGTATCGATCGCCCTCCATTCGAGATGTTGTACGGACGGAGGTGCAGGACCCCGATATGTTGGGGAGCGGTTGGCCAAAGGGTCATGGGAAGCACTGAAGTGGTTCTCCAAACGACGGAGAAGATTCAGCAGGTCCGGAGCAGGACTTCGGATTTGGACCTTTAAGACATCCTAGTAGCATAAAGTCTTTGTGGTTGAGGTGATTGAGGTCCCTATTGAGTGTAGGACCTCTTAAAGAGCTTGGAATTGAATGTTTGAGCTCATTGGGCCATGCATGCACGTAAAGTTTGCAACTTTACGTGGTAAACATACCCTAGGATCATAGATTTGTGGTTTTGAAGCATTGCATGTCTCAGATCTGGCCTATTTGGGGAATGGGTCGAGGAACTCGGCGAGTCCCAAAGTGGTACTCGGCAAGTTCTATAAAGATGGTCTTAGACTCGGCGAATTGGATGAACAACTCGATGAGTCCTATAAAGATTGCCTGGAGCTCGCCGAGTTGTTCTTCAAACTCGGCGAGTCAGTACTCAAGTCGGCCCCATAGTCCCGAGTGGTGAGTCAAGGGTGACTCAGTGAGTGGGGAGAGGGACTTGGCGAGTGGGACCGGATTAGTAAGGGAAGGACTCAGCGAGTTGCTCGTGGACTCGGCGAGTTGCTTGTGGACTCGGCGAGTCCAGTTAACTGGAAGTTGACTTTGACTTGGATTTCGACCTGGTCGAGGGTAAAAGGGTCATTTTACCCTAAGAACATCTAGCAGTGTTTGACTGATCGTTTTGTGGGATTTATAGCCGGAGGACGTCCGGAGCAGCAGCAGCAGTAGACAGTCAGTTTCCGATCAGTTCAGCAGCTACTTTCGAGGTGAGTTACCTTCCAGTAGCAGTGGGTCTAAGGCCACAATGTCGGTCCACCAGTAGGAGATGTATGATAGATGATTGTCTTTGTGATATCATATAGGTTTGCTACTACCTGATATGTTATAGGCTAGCATGATATGTTATATGTGATAGTAGTAGAGTTCGGTTGTTAGGACCGAAGGGTAGTCAGACACCGCAGATACGTCTAACAGTATGTGATTATATGTTTGCATGCTGGCTTGATATGTTATATGCGATATAGGTAGTAGGAGGGGACCAATCCCCGAGTTCGGTTGCTAGGACCGAAGGGTAGTTCAGGCACCCCAGATATGTCTGATAATATGGTATGTTATGATATATGTGATAGTAGCAGTAGGGGTGAAATAGTCCCCGAGGTTCGGTCGTCAGGACCGAAGGGTAGTCAGCACCCCAGAATGGCTTGACATGGGTAGTCAGCACCCCAGAATGGCTTGACACGGGTAGGTCGGCGCCCCAGAATGGCCGTACCGGGTAGGTCGGGCACCCCAGAAATGCCTGGCAATATGTATGATATGTGATTGTATGGTATGTGGTATGATGGGGGAACTCACTAAGCTTCGTGCTTACAGTTTTCAGTTTTGGTTTCAGGTACCTCTTCTTCGAAGGGGAAGGAGCTCGCGCGGTAGCAGCACATCACACACACGCCTTGTATTCCGCACTATGAGATCGTCCTGGGGATTTGTACTCTGACTTTATTATGTTTTGATAACTGGTTTCCAGACACATACATCTTTTATGAAATGTTGTGATTGGTGAATGTTTTATTTAATGTTTTGCTAAGTATGTGTATTTAAAAATGAAATTTTTGGCTCGTATTTTTGGGGGTGTTACACTTAGTCCATCTGCATCCGACTCGCCGAGTTGTATGAACAACTCATCGAGTTCTCCTTCAACATATGAACACTCCGACTATGACTCGCCGATTTGTATGAACAACTCGCCAAGTCTGTTCTTGATATATGAAGATTGCCTTGGACTCGCCGAGTCAGGGCAGTGACTCACCGAGTCCCTCCATGAATGAGTCCGATCCCCGACTCACTGAGTCCACCTATAACTCACTGGTTCCACTCGGCATAATACATGAAAGGGGAAAACTCAGGAACTCGCGACTTGACTCGCCGAGTCTGAAGAACGACTCGCCGAGTCGGTGGCATGCAACTTCTATATAGGTTATTCTGCTCAAAACCAATGCATACAACTTATAGATCTGGGTTCTTAAGGGTTGGTTACCACGTAAAGTTTCCAACTTTACGTGTACATATGCATGAAAAGGGATTTAAAGGCTCAAAAGACACTTAAAAGAATAGATCTAGGGCTTTCATGCAAAATGGCTCCATATAGGTGTTAGATCTAAGTTTTTGGAACTGAAACATGGCTAGATCCGAAGGCTATTCAACCCAATGCGATGTCTCTACTATAATCAAGCTAATAAATGGATAAAATGGCCTAAATGTGATTTATAATGGAGAATAAATCATAGAAACAGAAGGAATCTGATTAGTACCTCAATAAACTCTATAGTGGGTGCAAGATCTTGGATCTCCTTCTACTCCTTTGGATCTAGCTTCCTTCTTCTCTTCCAAACTTCAAGATTCACACAAGAAATGCTCAAGGAATGGTTAGGGTTTGCTAAATGATGCTCTGAGGGTGATGCAGGCGAGTTTGGGGCTCATAACATGGTTTAAATAGGGTGCAAAACTCGTGGATCTAGGGTTTCTTCCAGACTGGCGGACTCACCGAGTCCATGATATGGACTCGCCGAGTCGCTAACTTAAACGTGTTCAATATCTCGTCTCTACTCGGCGAGTCGGGCCTACAACTCGCCGAGTTCCAGCTAAAAAATGCAAAATACTTAGATTATATTACATACCAGGAACCAGGTACTACAATATATATATATATATATATATATATATATATATATATATATATATAGGTTATTGTATTTTAACTATCTATTGTGTGGATGTTAGGTTGATTGTGGACCAATCGTTTTAGTTATTTTAAAAAAGGTATTAATAAATATTATTTAATTAAAAATTTGAAAAATACCATCTAATTTCACTATAAGGGTATTTTAGTCAATTGAGATAAATTTAAAAACATAAAATTCTAGATTTTTTTGGGATAAGTAATTCTATTGATTTAAAAATTCTGGTTTTTTAATTATTTCAATTTTAATTCTAATGTAATTTTTAATTATACTCGATTTATTCTGTGAGGATGACATTATGTTAGAATGATATTCTATAAGAATGTCAAGATACATTTTTCTAACATAATACATATTTTGATTAAATCAATTTCTTGAAGAAAAACAACATTCTTGAACCATTAGTTGAAAAATAACAAGATTGTATATTCATAGACATCTGAATGTAGATTCATACATATGCTTACAGAATATTAGTCTGATATACTTTAGTACAATTATATATATTCTAACAAACTGTCATAAAAATGAAGTAAATTCTAAAAAAACATAGCATTCTTAAATATAAAATTCTTGAACAAATGCACTTGATCTTCTTTAATGGTCCATAGTCCTCTTGATTCTAACCATTCTTACGAGACATTTTATGAGACTAACATCAAACGAGAATTGCATTCTGTAAGAATACCATTCTATGAGAACACATTTATCTTCATCATCTAATATATATATATATATATATATATATATATATATATATATGCAATGCTCATTATTCTACCAAATATATATATATATATATATATATATATATATATATATATATATATATATATATATATATATATAGAGAGAGAGAGAGAGAGAGAGAGACATCAAATCCTATGATAAAATGACCTTACAAACTCTAGTGGTTCTTACATAATGCATACCATATGGTCATAACCAAAGAATTTTATATGAGAACCGAAAGAATATTGCCATTCTTTATTCAGAAAGAATATTAGCCTTCCACATTCTAAAGTCTTCGCCATTCTAAAAGAATATTTGCAGGTTTTAAATTCCATTCATTAGGCACATCAAATAAATTTCATCACTCTAGAATGAAACAAACCAAAGAAAGAAATTAACTATGAAAGGACAAAATGGTCAAAATACTAAAGTAGCTTTAAAATCATAAAATTTTCACCATAAAAAAGAATTATCAATATCCATACCAACAGGAAATGTAGCACCCTGATTCTTAGGTATTCATTTTATATAAGAATTTTCTTGATTCATGTTCTACTCCACGAGTTGGTTGCCCTACTCGTCGAGTAGCAGCGGGTTGGTCCACATGTTTTAGTGACCTACTCGCCGAGTCCAAGAAGGGACTCAATGAGTAGGAGCTGGCAGATGAAACCCTAAATTTCGGGTTATTGCACCCTATTTAAAGGATAATTGGCCTCCCCCAGCCTCCCCTTTACAGCTCCTTGGCACCCTTAAACCCTAAATCGTGTGTGTGTTTCTTTGGTGTGTTAAATCTTGGAAGAGGGATCTTGGTGAGGAAACACTTGGGGAAAACAAGTAAATTGAAGCTAGGAACTTATGGGATGGAAAGATCTACTTCAGTTGACACTTACTTGAAGGTATTAGGCTGTATCCTTGGCTCATTTCATCTTTAATCTCTTTTGGGTGGGTTTTAGGAAACGTTTCTTGTGTTTGAGTCAAGATCTGAAGTTGCAACTTCAGATCTAGACTCCCCTTGGCCTCTAGATCCATAAAGTTATCAGCTTTCGCAAGTATGAGCCTTCCCTCAAGTGCAAGACTTCTTTGCAAGCTTAGTTTTTTTTTTTTTTGTTTTTTTTTTTTTTTTTTTCATTTTAAGGCTTTAGAGCTTTGCATGCACGTAATGTTTGCAACTTTACATGATAAGCATGCCTTAGGAAGTTGGATCTGTAATATGGAGCCTTTACATGGCTTAAAAAGCATCTGTATGGATGAAGGAGTGAAGGGACTCGGTGAGTGGCATGGTCGACTCGGCGAGTCCGATAAAGATTGTCGTGGGCTCGGCGAGTCGGATGGGGTTTTCCCAACTGTTGGACATATATGAACTTGGCGAGTTGCAAGGGAAACTCGACGAGTCGGCCAAGGAAGTTTACGACCGCAAACCTTAGGAACTCGATGAGTCACTCAAGTGACTCGGCGAGTAGCTAAGGGTAATCAACGAGTTGAGGTCAACATGGACTGTTGACCTTGACAGTTGACTTTGACTTTGACTTTGACCAAGGGTTGACTAGTTGACTTTTGGGGACATTTTGGGAGATTGGAAATTTACAAGTATAGTTTTGCAATGAATATAGGTGGGGGAGTTTGGGACGGTAATCTGAGAGTTTGAGCTTATCTTACGAGTCGACAGTTGCAAGGTGAGTTATCCTCACTATAATCAAGGGTCTAAGGCACCAAATCCGGTCCTTTGGATTGTTATCTGGTTATGTTATGCTAGTATGATATGTTAGATCGGTATCCTAGAGAGTAGGATAATATTATGTGGTATGTGGTATGATCTATTAGATCGGTATCCTGGTAGATAGGATGGTATTATGTGTTGTGTGGTATGATCGGTTAGATTAGTTGTTGTCTATAGACTGTATGTGATTATCTGTTATACATGTGCACATATTTGTTTGGCGGGTGAGGCTTACTGCTTTGTGTGAAAGCCAATAGACCTGGGCATTCCAACCCGTTGGTTGTGGGATGTGAGTACTCCATCCCGAGGATGATTGGACTCATAGTATGTGGGCATTCAAACCTGTTGGTTGTGGGCCTGGGGTATTCCATCCCGAGGATGATTGGATCCATAGTATGTTGGCATTCCAACCTGTTGGTTGTGAGCCTGGGGTATTCTAACCCGATGGTTGACTGGACCCATAGTATGCTGTTTATGATTATATGTGTATTGTTGTGAGTATAAGTATTTTGGGGGAACTCACTAAGCTTCGGGCTTACAGTTTCAGTTCATTGTTTCAGGTACATCAGGGGATCGCGGCAAGGCGAAGGCGTGATTGTACAACACCTCATGTTTTATTACCGTTTCAGGGGAAAAGTCTAATATAGACTATTTTGGAAACAAATTTGTAATAGCTATTGGTTTTAAATGTTTTTGAAAATGTTTTAAATTGGTCTAAATTTTTATCGGTGTTGCAAGAAACCCCATAAAAAATGTCCATTTATAGTATTCTCCATTAAAAACTTACTAGATGAAATACATGATCAACCATCTATAAGACTATGACTACAAATAATAAGAAAAACAATGGTTAAAACAAAGAAATTCATTCAAGAAAATTGTATAGATTGTAGTAGCAAAAAAAATCCTGCTTAAATGTCAATCTTGTAAGCTAAGACTGTAGCAACAAAAAATCTTCAATTCATGAACTATAATCAGTTAATTTGATTCCAAATTAGATGTTAATTTCGGTAAACATCATACCAGGAACACAAACCATACCAAAGAAACCAGAATTTAAGCCAACAACTTTAGAAACACAAAAGAAACTAAACAAGAAAACAATTTATTGATGCAAGACAAAGCTAGGGGTAGAATCATCAAAAAAAGTATAAATAGCTCAACAAATAAACCTCCAACCACCATGAACCATAACAACCAAAGATAAAACATAACACCCCCTCCAAAAGAACACTATATTATGTTTGGCAATCGATTTTGTGTTAGGTTCATGGAATTAATGGTATGAACTTACAATTATATAAAAACTTCATTACAGTAGGTGTTTTGTGTTAGGTTCATATGATAGTAAAATTAACGAACACTAGAAGCCTAATCCCACAAAATGAAAAATAGAAAACCAAATTTAAACATACTAACTAAAGGAGTATGGGTAAGATCCGAATTATTCTAACTTAATAAGCCAAAATCATAGTTTTTTTTTATTCTAAGCATTTAGACAAATAGTTGGAGTGCATAAGGAACGTCACCTATGACAACCGAAGATGATGACATTCATACCAGAAAAAAAATAATTCTTCTATAGTTATGTCACATGTTATTAACTCTATGTATAAGGCATATATAATTAGTAAACACAAGCCCTTTCATATTTGGTATCACAGGCACACATTATAATGATATAATCACAAATTCTATGTTTATGTATAAAGAAAATAATGATATAAAAGAAAAATATTGATATAATGGTACACTAAAAATCATAAAGACTGATATCGAACGATAAAGCTCAAACCTTAAAGTAAAGTTATACAGGCATAGGGATTCACATGAGCAATACCGAAGCAGAGTCTCGATAAATGGAATTTTGCAGGCTTTAGAGGTTTTAGTCGTTTATGGAGTTAATAGAGTATGCATCGGGGTTTCACGGAGATCCAACAGTGGTGCTCGGATGGTTAGGGGTTGTCGAACGCGCCCTTCGACCTTCGGCCGTAATGGTTTTGGGGTCGATTTTTGATGTGGTCTTCGATGGGGCTACTCATTCGAGGCGAAATTTCAAATAATTTTTTTTCAATTTAAAAAACGGTAAAGAAAAACCGAGGGGGGGAGGAGGTTGCTGGAGACGAGGTGGAAGAGCTGGTGGTTGGTGGCGGAGTACTCGCAGAAGATAGTAGATCGTCGGAGAGGGATGGTAGCAGGTTGGAAGCAAGTCGTCATAGGGTTTTCTGGTGCAATATTAGGTGGGGCTGTGGAGCCGATGATGGATGGATCACCAGTATGGGAATCAAACGATTTCTATAGTGGTATTAGATGGAGGAAACAATGGCGATGCAAGGGGGAAGAAGAAGAACAATACATCTTTTCAATTTTATGTGGCTGCTTTAAAGAGGGAGAAAACCTAGGTCAGCTGAAGTCAATGATTACCATAATTATAAGAGATTATTTGTGGAAGTTATTTATCAAATTACTTAAGTACCCTTGTTTATTTATTTAATTCTTATTATTTTTTTTTAAATTTGATTGGTCCAAAATCAATCGTATATATATATATATATATATATATATATATATATATATATATATATATATATATATATATATATATATATATATATATATGGAAAAGGTGAATATATGGTTGTCATGTATGTAACATTAGGTATAGAATCATCAAAATTAACTTCATTTTGACTAAAAAATATAACTTTCTTTCATTGTTAGCTTCTTCTTATTGCTTTTTAAATCATATTATTTTTAATTTCATGATTCATTTCCAACATATATGTATTTCAAATATTTTTCTTTATTAGACCTCTAATAGGCTTCATAACTTCCCTTAACACCTACCTTACTTGCATGTGTGTGTGTGTGTTTTTTTAAATATAAAACTTCATTATATATATATATATATATATATATATATATATATATAAAGTCTAACATAAGCTCTAATAGAGGATGCAAGAAAGATGGTAGAGAGATATGATTGTATTTTGTTAAAACAATATAGTTTTTGATGGTTCTATACCTAATATTAGGTACATACAGCCACATATTCCCCAAGCCTTATATATATATATATATATATATATATATATATATATATATATAGAGAGAGAGAGAGAGAGAGAGAGAGAGGAGGGTTTTATGGAAAGTAAATGATTAGGGCAATACATGCTAGAACCAATGAAATCATAACAACACATGACTTTATAGTAAACTATATAAATAACTTCTATAATACATTATTTATGGATAAAGAAATGGACACATGTCACTTGATTATTGGTTTTAGGATATATTTCGCGAGTTATGCATTTTCTATTGAACCTATTTGTGTGTGTGTGTGTGTGTTTGTATATATATATATATATATATATATATATATATATATATATATATACATACATATATATATACATATATATATATACATATATATATATATATATATATACATATATATATATATATATATATATATATATATATATATATATATATAGAGAGAGAGAGAGAGAGCTAGGTTCAAATGTTTTCAGCAACTATTGTGTGCATGAATGCACCAATAGGAATTTAGGAAAAAATAAATCATTAATAATAAATATAAAGGTATAATAGTAATCTATACTATAATTAATTATGGTAAATTGATAAAATTAAATAATATCCCCTTTTTAAATTAGGATATCAGTTTCAAAACCTCACCCCCACCAGATTAGGGTTTTACGCTCCTTCTTCATCTCATACAGAACAAGCTCTTCACGCCACCCTCTTTACCACCGCAAACCCATTTCTTCTAACTAGAACAATGATGATCGCGGCGACATCTTCCCTTATGGTCATCGTTATCACTTCCGCCATTCTCTCACTGATGAAGAGATGCTTCTAGGTCTGAATCCACGCTGATTAATTGAGGAGTGAGTTTATGTAAATCAAATTAAAGGTCTGTCTTCTTCGATCTTTTAATTTCATGGAATCTAAAATAAGTAATTGTGTAGAGTAATTAAGTATATACCCTAGAAATTGATGATTATACATACCATTTTAAGAGATTCCCCTTTCGAGATTGTATCCATTGTTATTGTTATGTACCAATGTTTACAAGTTAAGATGTTCTTCTGTTAAGGTTACAATTCTCGATAGGGTTCTTGTAATTGATTTGAGACTTGAAACACGATCAATCTAAATTCTAAAAGTAAAAGCTGATTCAAATTGGGATCAAAAAGCATTTCAAATCGATGGTTGATTTTTAGTTTGAATATTATTGCTATTATACTTGTTCTTCTATGTTTTATTGTAGTGATTTTTGAATATAAAAGTCAATTTATTTTAGAATCTTGTTTTGCATATACTGGCTTTAGTTGTTTTGTTTTTCTAAGCCGTTTGAATTAAGTAAACTTCTATAAAAAAACTAAAAACTTCCGAGTTTTGTACATAATAGGAAGAAAACAAAAACTAAAAGTTGGTGTGTATTTTTTGTGGTGATGTAAGCAAGAACATGTGTTTCTTTGAAATATTCATGATTCATATATTCTGTTGGAATTTAATGTATGTTAGGATGATGCAGGAATGATGAGGAAACTTATGAAAAAAAGATATGTGATATTTCATTCTCAAAGAATAAAGAAAAACAACAATATTCTTTCAGAATTTCAGGATTCAACATCCAAAAAAAGCAATATTCTTTCAGAATTCAAGAATTCAAGAAGAAAACATGGAGAACGAGAGTATTCTAGCAGAATGTTGTTATTTTTTAAGAATGTTATTCATTTTTGTTGATATTCTTGTAGAATATTTATAACTATATTAAGATGTATAAGACTTTTAGTCTGTAAGAATATGTATGAATTTGTATTTAAGTTCATATGTATAAGAATATATTAGAATGTTTGTTATTTTTCAACATCTAATTCAAGAATTGTGTTTTTTTTCAATAATATTCTATTAGAATAAAATTCTGAAAGAGTATCATTCTAACAAAAAATATTCTGATACAAATAAAATCGGTAAAAATTGAAATTGAATTAATTAAAAAAATTCAGATTTTTTTTTTTAAATTAGGAGAATTAATCATCCCTAAAAATCCAAAAATTTCCTTTTATAAATGTAGTTAATTGTCCAAAATACCATTTTGCTAAAAATTGAGTGATTATATGGTACAGGTTACCCCATTGTAATATCATACACTCTCAAATCATGTACATTGATTAATTTCATCCGTTGGTCCAGACCTGTGGATTCTGGCACACAATACTTAGTAAAAACAAAATAACCTAAGCATATATATATATATATATATATATATATATATATATATATATATATATAGAGAGAGAGAGAGAGAGAGAGAGGAGGGGTTCTATGGAAAAAAAACTAATATATCTAGTTTCGATCTTTAGGTTTGTAAAGTTAGAAAAAAGATTAGATATCTCAAATATTTTTTATACATTTCTAAGGTTTTTTAGGTTGATGCATTTTCTATTGATGTTTTCTCTCTCTCTCTCTCTCTCTCTCTCTCTCTCTCTCTCTATATATATATATATATATATATATATATATATATATATATATATATATATATATATATATATATATATATATATATATATATGGAAATGTTCAATAGAGAACCATAATTATGGGTTATTCAAGGAACCAAAGTTTTTTTTTTTTTTTTTTTTTTCAATTTCTAGAGCTTATTCTTTATCGAAAAAAAAAATCTAAAAATATCTAAATTCATATATTAACATTGTGAATGTGAAAAATATTTTTAGAATTCACCGTGTGAATCCAGATTCACGTTGTGAATTTTTGAAGATTCACATTGTGAATTTGACGTAAAAAAAATCGAATTTTATATCATTGGAAAAAAGATAAAAAGTTATGAATTTTTGTATTTTTAGTTTTTTTTTTTTGATAAAAAATAAGTTCTAAAAGTTGAAAAAAAAAAGATTGGTTCCTTGGTTAATTATAGTTTTCTATTGAACCTCACCCTATATATATATATATATATATATATATATATATATATATATATATATATATATATATATATATATATATATTCTAAGGTTTTTTAGGTTTATGCTCTCTCTCTCTCTCTCTCTCTCTCTCTCTCTCTCTCTCTCTCTCTCTCTCTCTCTCTCTCTCTCTCTCATACCATTGCATTTTGAAGTCATCTTTTCTTTCATCTTAAACCGTAAGTACACAATTAAAAATATACATGCATTGGGCTACGTTGAATTACTTATGTTCATCAAACCCCCACATCACACCACATAATATGGTTTAGAACCGTTGTGTTTCGTATACTGATTTCCAAAAAACCTTTAACCGTATATATTACAAATGATCTTGAAAAAAGTAACAATTATCTACAACTATTTTGTTTGGCGTTCTCTAGATTTGATCATTGTATGATTCATTATAAATATGGAAGTTGAAAGCAATGTTTTGATGGCCGAAGATCGAAATTTAATGAGGATTTTTGGTAATTGCATATTAGATGCTTAATTCCCTATTAGAGTTAAGTTAAGGTTTAGATTTAAAAATATTTTATGGCCTAAAGCATAAATACACATAGCTAATTAATTAAAAATCTACATACATTAAGCTAAATTTAATTACATATATTCATCGGATCACAAAAACTGCCCACACCGTATAACATGGGTTAGAACTTTATCGATGAGTTTTTTGGTTTTTGGCAGTCTTAAGCATATGTGGTGCATTTTTCAAGTTAGACTCTAAAGTCTAAACCACACGATATTTCCCGCGAAATTCAAGTCTCCAAGATTGTAGATGGCAGAAATGTCAATTCCTATATTGTTGTCACTTAGCATGGGTCAAAAAGATCCATATATGAATCAAATAATTCCTTGAGCTGTTCAGCATCTTCCCTAGCCAGATACCTTCTCGTCATTTATCAACACCTGTGTAGATTGTATGAGATAAACTTGATGATTGGATGGATTATGCAAGCTTTCTTCTACAGAATGTTGCCTTGAGAAGTGAGCTTTTCTAATGTTTGACTCGCTTTGGGCTGTTGACTTTTCTGTGACTGGCCCCACGTTTTGATTTGGCCATTTCCAAGTATGTCAGACTTCCTTTGGGATAAAGCTCTGAAACTCACTTCTTCTTCTGATGAAAACAGATAAAAAGTAATATGTTAATTATCATTTACCTACATCTACTTGACAGAATAACTGTAGCCAGGCTTCTTAATGAGTGGGGTTTTGATCTAGATCTAATTCAATATATTTATGTGATTCAAAAATTAAAAAAGAAAAAAAAGAAAAAAAAAAAAAAACCTGACCAGCTAACAGGGGCGAAGCCAGGAATTTAGAATAATAGGGACTTACATTGTAATAACATATTATAATATATTTCAAATCCAAATAACATAATAGAGTGTGTAAATTGGAAAGAGAATTTGATAAAGAAAATTCGTATAAATAGAAGTTACATTGATCTTTTTAAGAATCGATCTTGAAAAGGTGTTAAATGACCACAACATAAAGGGGGCTGTTTGGTGGACCCGTTTATAATCTGGCTATTTAAGATAAATAAGTCATGATCCATCAATTTAAAGAAGTTGGGTCATGTTAGTCATGTTAGTTAATGGATCATATGTCATATCATTAAGTGCAAGTATGATATCAGTCATTGGTTGTGTGATCTCCATTATGTTATTGGCATACAAATGCTTGATAAAGACTGATAAATAAGACACAATAATATAATCTTTAATACCTTTATAGCTGGCATCCTCTCCAACGAATTGACGATATAATGAAGAAACAACAAGATCAGGTGACATAAATCGCATGTTGTTTAATATGTATTCTCCTGTTGTTGTTTGAAATCCAATGAGATCTCCACCAATGATATGATTCCATGACTTGTAATAACCCAATGCATCTTCTTCTTCTTCTTTTTCTTCTCCATCATCATACACAAAACTCACCCCACACTCCTTTGTAACTTGATTAGCAATACAATAATGTTTCTGGCTCACGGTAATAGTAACATGATCACCACCTTCCATCTCATTCATCCCAAACATCCAATGGCTTAAAAATATCACACAATCTCCACTTACATCCACTTTGTAAACATAATTAGTGTATATCCAGGTTAGATTCTTTGTTATATTCCTAATTATGATGATTGGAAAATAAAACGAGTTGTCTTCTCGAAATTGCAACGTACAAACATTGAAGAAATTCAATCCAGTGAGGTTGTTAGAAGATGATGGAATGGTAAGTGATATTGATGGACCCATGCTTCTATCTGTAACCCAATTCGGCATCTCTTCACCTCCATAAAATGTGCTGAATATTCCAAATTCATAATACATCTGTCAAATATAACCACCTTCATTAATTATATATACAAACATATTCATACAAAGACATATAGTTAACTAGACCAAACCTGGATTTCAGATTCCTGTGATTCTCTAGACAAAATATCAGTTCCCAAGAGCCTTTTGTTAAGTAAGTCTAGCTTACTCCAACCCAAACTATGCAGGACATTTTCCTCCACACCTGCCATTGGTTGGATTTTGACCACGCCTTCAAATTCAAATGACGAAGGTGCATTTATCTTCCAATCTATGGAGAAATGGATTGGGGACATTTCTGGATCAAATGAAACTTTAAGCGGCAAAGGGTTGTTAGAATCAAAATAAAGGTCCAAATATGCTAGTGTATGTGGAGGGTGCTCAACTGACGTTAGCTTTTTACAGTCTCTCATACTAAGTATCTTTAGCCTAGGAAGGCTTCTCACACAGTTGGGAAGGGAAACGATAGGATTGTCATCTAAACATAACTCCTTCAACATGGATAGGCAACTGAAGTCAATGGGAAAGGATTCGGTGGACAAGTTATTATTCTCAAATGACAACTTTACTAAAGACTTTGGTAAAGAAAGCGAAAAGAGCTTCGAATCACTTGGTATGGCCTTTATAATGGCCGATGAAGAGGTTTTTGTGTTTATGCCATTGTTGTTTGCTTTGAGCAAGGCTGATGAATCCATACCCATAGTCTTTATTCGAGATTCACCAAGATAACAACCGTTTAGCAATAGTGTTTTAACTTTCTTTAACATGCCTAAGCTTCTTGGAAGTTTTTCAAGCTTGATGCAATAGCTTAAATCAACGAAGACAAGTTCAAAACATTGGTCAATTGATTCACAAACCTCAAGCAAACCAATGCAGTTTCTAACTATTAATCTCTCAAGTGCAGGGAGTTCATCGAAGCCACCCACACTACAAAGTTGTTCACAGAAACTTAAATTAAGAATCTTCAATGACCCAAGCAACCTTTTATCTTTTGAGCATGATCCAATCAACTAATCAAACGGAGATAAGTTAGAATAGTAGTGAATTTCATCAACTAAACATGGAAGAATAACAAATGGAAATAAGCTACCTTTTGCCTCTTATGAAGTCGTTGTGGATTATTATAATAAATGCCAAATGATTCAATATTGCTATATGACATGTCAAGAGCAACCAGGTTCTCCACTGGTAAGTCTGAAGGTATGGACTTTAAAGGGAACCCATGCATACAAAGCCATCTTAATTCTTCTGGAAAGTTCTCGTAAGACCCATTAATCTGCACATAATTGAGTTGCAGTAGCATCAGACTATCCATGTCACTCAATGCATCCGTTTTCAGCTCAAATGATGCACACAACTTCTCTTTCTCAAGCCTTTGCATGTCTAGGGCAAGGCCTAGAAGATTTCTTGTACTCTAAAAAGAAACCAAATTCCAAAAAAAGTTAAAATAATTAAATAGAGATAAGACAAAATACTTTAACGTGCATAGTACTACCGGATAGATGCAAGACCTACTAATGCACTATCATCTAATTTGTGTATTACAAACATCCTACTCCCAGTTCATTGTATTACAACATTGTACTTTCAAAAAAATTCTCGTTATGACATTTTACTTTGAAGAGTCTACCCAAGTATAGCATCACACTCTCAATTCCTTTCTTATTAGTAATTTGGATATTATACTTCAAAAAATCTACCCAAATATAGCAATGAAAATTGCTTCATATTAGGATGACATTGTTATAATTGAGTATATTTTTCAAAGTACAATGTTGTAATTGGAAGAAATGAAAAAAGAATTTTGTCATAAACAAACCAACGGAAGTACAATGCTATTTCTTGCATTTAATACTACTACTAACAAGTATACATGGCTACTTACCTTTTTTTCTTCCAACACTTTGAATATGTCCTCATGACACCATAATCGACTTCGCTTCCATGGCTTCTCTGGTGATTCTTCACATACTATGAATCTTCCTATATCTTGAACCAACTGATGCATCATCAACTCGTTATCCCATCCAATACTAAGAAGGCATCTGTCGATTAGATTCGTGAAACCGGTTCTTGTTTCCAAACCACATGCCTGTAATATTGTTTCAGTAACATCTCTATCCATTCCAACAAAAAAACAGGCAATATGCTTAAACATATCCTTGTTATGTTTGGATGGCAAAGAGTCAAAGCTCATTCTCAAGACATTATTTATAGGGGAATCATTTTCTTTCTTTAGCCTGTCTATGTACCATTCCCAATAAGGTACATCTCGATTGTGTAGAGACCTACCCAAAACTTTAAGAGCCATTGGATGTCCTTCACAATAGTTCACAAGGTTTTCTGACACCTCTTCATAACCTTCCTTGGGATTGTTCGACATGAATGCATGAAAACACAAAAGTTTTTGGGATTCAGTCTTATATAAGCCTTTAAGCATGTGCTTTGTATGCTTGGGTTTAACGTTCGTTTTGAATAATGCACAACTCTCTGTCAACCATGTATCCTTTGTTGTTATTATAACTTTGCTTCCTGGATGAAAGCCTTTACTTCCAAGTAATGCATCCAACTGGTCTAGACTATCAATATCATCAAGAACTAGAAACACCTTTTTACGAGCTACTAAATTCTCTATCTTTGAGGTGTAAATGGATACATCATGAAATTTCATCGAACTTGTTTTTGAAATGTCATCACAAAGTTGTTTTTGTAAATCAAGCAACCCACTAAATTTTCCACGACATCTCCTACCAATATCTTCAATATAGCTGCTTGTATGGAATTCATGACAATGTAACCCATATATATACTTGGCTAAAGATGTCTTCCCAATACCACCAATACCTAAAATAGTGAGTATGTTTGTTGTATGTGAGGATGCATCCTTCAACCATGAAGTGACAAATTCAATGGAATAAACCATCCCCATAAGTTGTGGGAGAGGACTCCTTGAGGATATGCGTAACCTTCGGTGGATGTCCTTAACAATTTCGTCAATAAACTCCATCTCATGCCTGGTTGATTTGAATAAGAATAACAAATTAAATACAATCTAGAAAAACTAACATAGCAAATTAGATATTAAATTTATCCCCAAATCCAAACCAAATTACATCAAATTATATCATATTGAGCTATTCTACTTAATTTGCTAGGCCATAATTTTTATCTATAATAAGACCATAACCACCAATGCAATACAAGATTTCATTAATGGGCCACCAAATTTCATATGTTTCCGTAAGACCATCAAACTTAAATATCAACGTCGTGTGGTTTTGAACGAATCTAAACAAAATGTCACATAACAACTATAGGTTAAACATTACTACGTACAAGCCAGAGAAATTATGTAGCATAACAAAATATGATATGATTTGAAGGAAGAAAGATATAAAAATATGTAGTCGCATTGTAAGGGACTAACTGTTTTCGTTTTTACAGATGGCATATAAAATTCATTAAAATGGTATAATCCAGATGAAGTATTTTTATTATAAAATAATATGTGTGCATAGCAAATATGTCAAAAATTGCAGGATGGTTAACCTACCAATATGAAGAACATCATGAGATCAAATAATTGCAAAACCTAGATTCAGTCGCAAGCATTTCTTTATCCACTTTAGATACATCAAAAAATATGCCTATTTGGTGATTATGAAGAAACTCATTAAAACTCATAAGGAGAACATGATTTTGACTTTTCATGCACTAATTAATAAAGAACTTAAGGAGTGTAGAAATATGGATAACAGGATAAGATAGTACTTACCTTCCATTTATATCCTTCCCTTTTAAACCAGCAATTTCTACAAGCGCTTTATTCCATTTTTCCATCTTTTGAGCCAATTTACTTCTTTTATTTGCATCTGTCTCTGCCTCCATCCTCTGTCTATGTTTAGCCATTGCATCTCCAAAGCTACTTTTTTGCTTCCTGGCATGGGTGGGCTCCACATGATAAAAGACGGGGACTACAACATGATTGGATTTCATTCGTTGCTCAAGGATCAACACCATTTCATCAAGACACCTAATGGAAGTAGCATAACTTTTAGACAACATGATAATAGAAGCCCTAGATACTTTAATAGCACTCTCCAATTCCGGTTTCAGATCTTCCCCTATTTCAATCTCTTCATCATCCAAGAAGGTAGTGATTTTGGCATCCATGAGTGCCTTATAAAGGTAAGTGGTAAAATGACGATTATCAACACCTCTGAAACTTAAAAATACGTCATATCTATGACCTTTATGAGTTGATGAAGAAGATGAAGATCCTTCTGAATGTTCTGAGAGAACAACCATTATGAGTTATGAGACAATGATCTCCTTATATATTGGTGGTGTATTAATTCCAATAAGCTCTAAAACTCAGTTTTCTCTGGACATCATTGGTTATGAATTTTGGTTTCACAATTTATCTATTTTGTGTCTCTCAGATAGAAAATAATGTGTTCTGAAGCTTTTAAATCCCACCCTTTCCACACTTGTGCCTCAAACTCAAGATCCCATACATAATGTCTGTACATAAAATCCACATTATTAATACCATACACAACTTAAATCTCATTAAACAGTATAACCTCAACAATAATATACCTTATATGCTTCAAAATAAAATATCTGAACGACTTCAAAAACATGTGAATTAGACTGCTTCAAAAACAGACAACATATATGCAGATAATTTTGGATATAGAATCACCATAAATTTAGATCTGAATTGTGTAAATATTGGTTACTCAGTTAATTAAGTGTTACATCTCATGAAGGGAACTCCAAACATTTACTAGATGTGAATAAACAATAAAAAGATCCAAACACGATAAAAAGATCCAAACAAAAGACTGAATTAATGAATTGGAAACTATAAAGAAATAGAGGAAGTATATTTCCTAATTGAAATATAAAACTAAACACATGCAATTCAAATAATCGATATTTCAATCTGGTAATAATAGATTTTTTCTAAAAAAAAACCCATATGATTATGATGTGATTTATGATTGATGATGAAATTGGTCAACAATTAGTCAAACTAGCTAGTAAGAATGTGTTTTCATATTTATCTGAGGAAAAAAAAGAGACCTGAAGTGAAGAGGAAAGAGGAAGAACCAACGGCGATTAGAAAGAGGAGGAAGATGAGCGAAAACTACAGAACGAACGACGATCACTGTAAATCTTCAGTGAAACTGCCAGTCAACGATTGAGTGAGACGACGACCCGAGTCTCGAAGAGAGAGGAGAGAGGGTCGAGTCTTTTTTTTTTTTTTTAATCAACCCATTATAAATTTTTTAATAAGTTACAAACTTGGTCCTTATGCTTTATTTAAAATCCCAGGTTTTTATCCAAGTTTCAATTTTGTTTAATAACCTCAAAACATGCTCTTAGTCCCATATTCCATAGTGGATAGTCTCCTTATTGTGCCCTTGGACAGAACCTAAAAAAATATAAATCAAATCTACTCCACTTTTGGATAAGAGGACACCAACCTTTAATTCGATGATAATTTCGTCCAATACCGAGTAGGTTTTTAGCCAAGTGACCCATATTATCCACAATTTCAATCCCATGAATCCTATATAATCGATCTTGTTCATGATTAGTTTCAACAAAAGAAATTATCACCGATGACATCTTTGAATATCAGTAAAATCTTGATCTGTTTTTCTCCTAGATGAAGAAATACTGAGGGGGACATAATAAAGGTGGTCATGAGAGTGGACCAAGCAGGGACAGCTATTATGTTCCATTGTAGACTTGAAACTAGAATGTAATCGAAAATTGCCAATAAAGTATTAAAAATTTGAAGACCCTATATTTTAGAGCAGGGAAATGGGAAGAATGGTGGTGATGAGGCATTTTTATCGAATATGGGGATCAGAGACACTTATAATACTAACTAGCTAATAAAAATACAAAATGAATCAAATAAAGGACACTATGCTTATTTTACTAAGCAAAAGCGTTACAAAAAATCAAATTAATGATAACACAGAAAATTAATTTTTTTAAGTACTAAAACCGAACAATCAACTAAAATCAAGGACAAAAAGTAATTTATTATATTTTTTATGTAAGTACAAATTGTGTAACAAAGACTAATTTTCGTGGAGTAAATTACAAAAAAATTACCTATTGTATAATCAAAATTAAAACTTCGGTCGAAGTTTTGATTCCATCTCTTGGTTTTAATTTGTCGTATATACCACCCCTATCGCTAAAGTCGGCAAAGAAAATACATTTGCCTTTACCATCTTATCCTTTTTTTTTTTTTTAAATTATTACTATTAGTCGAATATACATGCATTTCCGTGGAGTAAAATTATAGAGTTAAAATTTGATAAATACATATCGAAAAAAATTATGTTATTGATATTAAATAATAGCTTCTTACACTAAATTGTTATATAAATTTGTAATGATTTTGAATCATATTAGAACATCTATTAAAAATATATGGTTTAATGACCAATGCATGCAGCTGACGTGTGAATGAAACTAAATATAATTTTCGACTTAAAGGGTGTTTGAATAGGAAAAAAATAGGGTGCTTCTTGCTTATTGTTTATTCCCATCACAATAAGCTAACTTTAAGTGTTTGGATATAAATCTTAAAAAATCAGTTTATTGTGGTAGAAATAAGTTAAATAAGCTGATTTTAATAAGCACCCCCTTGCTTATTGCTTATTATTGTTTATTCCACCACAAACACTTTTGCAAAAACTGCTTATTCCTACCGCAATAAGGTAATAAGCTATAATCTAATTTATCCAAATTTTTTTTAACTATGCTTAATTAATTTAGAAATTATGTATTTGACATTTCTTTATAAGGTAACATAATGTAATTCATAAGGCTATCAAATTTTTAACTATTGTTATTGTAATTAATTTAAAAACTATTTATTTGGAAAAATTACAATTATTACAAAAAAATTGTTTTAGAAATTTATAGTTAATTTGACATGTTGATTTAGTTTTACATTTAAACATTTTCAATTATTTTCAAAAATAGTCTAAATTTTTTAAAATTGATTTGATAGTTTGATTTATATTTTGGATTTAACAGAATATCTAAATTAACATTTTAAAAATATTATAATAATTAATAAAAAAATCTAGTATTAATATGATCATATTTCATATTTTAACATATTAAAATTAATAAAATAAATATATTAGTACTGAGAATTGTGGAAATCCCTCTTACATAGGGATGTGTATATTGATCGGTATATATATATATATATATATATATATATATATATATATATATATATATATATATATATATATATATATATATAGTTAATTTACAATTGGGTTCCTATACTACACAATCATAAATAAACATCCCCAACTAGAATATATATCCCCAACTAGAATATATATTTAAGACACCCCCTTAGTTTGAGCATAGGGTTTCGAATGTTTAAATTATCTTCAAAATCTGGAAACAACTGTGTAGGAAGACCCTTTGTAAATATATGTGCATACTGATACGCTTATGGGACATGCAAAACACACATATGACCAATCGCAACACTTTCCCTAACAAAATGTAATCAACTTCCACATGCATGGCTATTTAGTGCTGAACTAGGTTTGAGACTAAGTACATAGCATTGACATTGTTACAACAGACAATTGTAGCACAAGACAATAGACAATAAAGTTTGAGAAGGGGATTACATAGCCAAGTAGTGTCAGCAACTATATTACCTACCCCCCCCCCCCCCCCCCCCCCGGAACTTGGCTTCGGCACTAGAACAAGAGACAACGTGATGCCGTTTCGTGAACCATGAAAGGAGATTTTCTCCAAGATAGACATAGAACCTAGATGTTGACCGAAGAGTAGTAGTGGCCCCAAAGAGGTAAATGGAAGGGGAAAAAATCAACCCCTCCTGCTAATGCTCTCGTTCTCACCATTGAAAAAGGTAAAGGGAAGAAAAGGAAGGCTACTCCCAAAGCTAACTGGAAGAACAAGGCCCGTGTAGGGTCATTAAGAAATGGGCCAAAGGCTAAGCCCAACTCAGAAATTCTAGATGTTAGTGACCTTAAAGAGGTCATTTGTTACTATTGCGATGATAAGGGTCATTGGATGAGGAGTTGTCCCAAATACTTGGAAGACATCAAGGATGGCCAAGTGAAGCCATCATCGGCAGATACATAAACTATTCAAACTAATAACTCACTATCTACTCGTTCTTGGGTCCTTGATACATGATGTTGATTTCACATTTGTTCTGATTTGTAGGGGCTAAAAGAAAGGGAGGAGGTGGAGCATGGAAGGATGAATCTGATCATGGGAAATAGGTGATCTTCTCCTGTTACCAAGATTGGGGCTTATTAGCTCGTGCTTAGTAGTGATGTTAGGATTAGTTTAATTGATTGTTGCTACTCGTCAGAAATGGCACGAAACATTATTTTATTTCATGCATTGTTTAGACAAGGTTTTCACTACACTTTTAATGATTTGAATGGTTCAATTTTAGTTTTAAAAAAAAATGGTGTTTTTATATTTGAAGCTTTACCTTATAATGGTGTGTATGAAACTGTGACTTGTCTTGATAGCTTAGGCAATAGTGTATTTCATATTGATTTGTCTAATGGTGTAGACAAGGCATGCATATGGCATTGTCGTCTTAGGCAGATTAACAATAAACGCATCACCCAACTCCAAAAGGATGGAGTCTTGGAATCATTTAACCTAAGGCCAAATGATGAATGTGAGTATAGTAAGTTTTCTAGTGTTGTATGCATTCCTTTTGGGAAAGATGACAAAATCATTGTATGTGGGAGTATAGTAACTTTTCTAGTGTTGTATGTTGATGACATACAACTCATGGGAAACAACATTCCAACCTTGCAAGAAGTAAAATATTGGCTTGGAAACTGTTTCGCTATGAAGGATCTAGGAGAGGCTACCTATATTCTCAAATAAGAATTTTGAGAGATAGAAAGAAAAGGCTAATTGGACTTAGTCAAAGTACAAACTTGGGCAAGGTACTAAAACGGTTTAGTATGGAAAATTACAAGAAATGAGAGCTACCTATTCAAAGCAATGCCAAATTGAGTAAGACTCAAAGCCCAAGTACATATGAAGAGATAGTTGATATGAGCCAAGTCCGCTATGCTTCGGTTGTATGATCGATCATGTACGATATGACATATACTCGCCTTGATGTGTCCTTTGTTTTAAGTATGGTCAATCGCTATCAGGAAAATCCTAGCAGAGCTCATTGGACCACAGTTAAGAACATTCTTAAGTATTTGTGAAAGACAAAGGACATGGTTCTATTTCTTGGTGGCAATGATATGTTCAGAGTGACTGGGTATAGTGATGCCAGCTTCCAAACAGATAGAGACAACTTTGGTTCTCAATATGGTTGGGTATTTACATTAAATGGAGGAGCAGTTACTTGGAAAAGTTCCAAGCAAGACATAGTGGTTGATTCTACCTGTGAATCAGAGTACATAGCGGCAAGTGAATCATCAAAGGAAGCAACATTGTTGAAGAAATTCATTGCAGATCTTGGAGTAGTCCTAACCATTCAGGAACCAATGGAACTTTTCTGTGATAATGAAGGAGCAGTTGCTTCAACCAAAGAACCGAGAGAACATGGAAAATCAAGATATATCGACAAAAAATATCATTATATCAGACATAGAGTTGAAGAAGATCATCTTATAGTGGAAAGATTCCCGTTAGAAGATAATCCTGCAGATCCTCTTACAAAGGCTCGAAGTAGGATTAAGCACATACAACATGCTAAGAGCATTGGATTAAGTGATGAAATTAGTTTTAGTTGTTAGATGATTCGTTTGAAACTTGTAATAAAATAAATGTAATTGACTTTTGGTGATTACATAATAGAGATTTTTTGAGTTTGTTTATTGCCTTTGTTAATTATTTATTCTCGTGTTTCGTTTTTCATGTTTTACTTCCCGAATAATTTAATTTTTCAAATTCTACAATCGCTCATACTTTGGGAAGTTAGTAATGAATTAAGATTGTCATAAATTGGATTGTAGATTGTCTCAAAAAGTTAGACATAAAAACTATATTGCTACAACATTAACGAGCACATAGAAATGGAGATTTAAGTATTGGATAAACCTATGCTTAGAGAATTGGCTTTTAAATTAAACCACGACTAATTCTGAGACGATAATATCTTATACTTAAAACAGAGATATACTAGTTGTAATTTACAAGTCGTTTGTGATGGGTTTTAGCCAAAAGACATCCTATGTGCTCATGCAAACCCTAAAGCTTGGATCTAGGTTTCTCTATTGTACATGCTTTGACTCCAAGCCTTAAAACCCTAGATCTAATCAATATAACATATGAATAAGGGTTTTAGATCATACCTTGATTGTTATATAGCAATAACAATCTCAATTCCTTCTTGTATTGACTTTAGAAAGCTTAGAGTCACAAATGTCACTCCTCTAATGACTCACAAACACCAAGAGCAAGAGGATGAAGAGGAGAAGAGAAGGAGATGCCCAAAACCGTGTGGAAACCCTAGAGGATTAGTTCACCACGTTTTTGAGGCTTAAGGGTACTATTTATACATGTAGGCTATTAGGGTTTTAAAGTAGGAAACCCTAATTTGGATGCTTAGGCCCTAAGCAACCCATGGACTCCTTTCTTAAAGGCCTTGGATGATTTCTAATGGGTTTCCCCATAGAATTCGTCCAACCTTAAATAATAAGGTAATCCATAGCCTAATTGCAATTACCTTATAATTACAATTCCAGTCCCGTAAGTTTAATTAATCTCTTTTAGCCACAAACTTAATTCTTATTAATTCCTGACTAATATTAATTAAAAAATATGATTTATTATTCATCCTATCAAGTTGCTTTGGTGAAGGCAACCCAAAAGGACCATGCACCATCGGGTCAAGTACATACCAAAATAGTTATGGACTTAGACACTAATCCAACAGTCTCCCACTTGGATAAGTCTAATAACTATTCTACATATGACTTCAGATCCTGATCTGCAATCGTAGCTTTCTAAAGCCGCTGTCAACTCTGATCTTATCAGATACGCGTGTCCTTTAGATAAGGGATCATATATTCCTCCATTCTAGATATTGTCTTATAGACTGAGACATGGATCTAAATCATTCTCTCTGTCTATGTGCTGTTTCCCGAATTCAGATTTATGACGACTGACAACAGACTACAATTGAACACATCAATTTAGTCCCGGCTTGGCCAAGCGCTTAGGTGCCATCACTAAATCATCGAGGGGCCCACAGATATCACTTTTATCCAACTTTGGATAAAAGGAACGGATAAACTTTGACTCAATGCTCGCTTGCACTCACTCACCAAATCACACACAACAATATGTTTTATAACACCAAGTTATTGGTGCGTTTACATATTATCAATGTGCAACCGACTTGCAAGATACAACTCACACATCTCAGTTTCAAGAATATAAGATGTTATCGTCTCACCAATCACCCGTGATGAAATCCATGAAGTGATCCAAGTGAGTGTGGGTTTAATCCAATGCTCAAATCATATTCATAAGCACTCATGAACGTTGCAGCAAACAATTGCTTATGTCTAATACACTTTAGACAATCCACACACCAATTAACGACAGTCTTCATTCATACCTACTTTCATATGAACGACTGTGGTCCGTTTGAATAATATGACTGTTCTTAAACAATTAAATTATTCAGGAAGTCAAAACATGCAAGGTGAAACACATTATTTGTCGTTTGAGTATAAATAAAACACCTTTTATTTATCACCATATTGATTACTCATTATTTGTCGTTTCAAATGATCAACTTCTTCACTTGAATTATTACACTACTTGTCCCATGCTCTTAGCATGAACACAATGTTTTCTTATGGTTCTTACTTTGTGAAATAGATCAAATGAACACATTACCAATCATACTCATTTCACAATTCCCAATTCCTATCACAAGTGTAAGAATATCAAATTGTTTCTACTTATAGAATATGTTAGATTCTAACATTTTATGCAATGATCCTTTTGTAATGTCACTGCACTAAGGTCACGAGGACTATTGCCAATGAAATTACAAAACTCTCTATCAGAAATTGTTAGAAGACAATTCCATAGATGTGATGTCTCTCACTCAAAGTACATTTCTTTGAACATCCTTTTGCATAAAAGTTTCTAATTTTAGACATAGATTCTCAATATCTAACTCCCACTATGGAAACCTTTCCATACTTACCATATGACTACTCATTCTTAATAGAATCTTATCTATTCATAATAATGTCGATATGCTCTATTCAATATCATACTTCCAACTACTCACAAGCGACCAATCCTTAGCAAGATTTGGATCGTCCTTTGATAATTGTTTAATTATCTTAGTCAAAACCAATTCTAGTCCTTTTTCCCTCTAAATGCGCTAGACATTTGGAAAATTTTAGAATGGTCAAATATTATAGCATTCGCAATCGATCCTATACTCGAAGCGTATTGGACACGATGCATAATGTCTTACATGAAGATTTAATACTTTATCAATCTTCTGCCATAATATTTTATGTGCTACGTTCTTATAATTCGAAATATGAAGAGGAATGTCGTAATCATAATCGAAATTTAAGAATGCAGTATGTATCCTTTGACTATATTTATTAAAATTTCTCAATCTAAGCTTTAGATTTTGAAACGAAGTACAATATTCTCTCCCTTAATTATAGCAAAACAACTTTACACCCTTACTACTTTATAACTCTTGTTTTCTATAATTAATATTGCTAACTTGCAATACTTGCCTTAATAATCATACAATCATAACATTTATACTCCCACTATCATGATGATTATTATAAACATAACATTTATGCTCCCACTAGCTTTGACATGTATTTAGAAAACAGCTCAACTTACAGAAAAACAATACTTATTGAATTTCTTAAGTTCATGTTTCTAATACCTAATGCTTTGATAATCCTTTATCAAGGCTTCGTAATCTCATACACCTTTATCCAAGATAGCTCATATGTGTGTCTTAAACAATTCAGACTAATTGCCAAATCTCACAATTTGAATTATGGAAAGGGATACCGTTACCATAATCGAATTCGAGAATACAATTTTACAATCGCTATCTTCTTAAAATTTTCCTTAGTGAAAGCATTTTCTCACAGTCATTTTCATGAAGGAGAAAATCTTATGACACTTAGATTTTAATGGTGTATGTGTTCCTATCCATGCGAATTTGTCAAAAACAAGTTTACGACAAATTCAAACTCTTATGGACCGATCTTTCTCAATCTTGATCTCTTGCCTTATGGTAACACGGCTGCCCACTATATCTTCCAAGTAGTTAAACAACTCACCCTATCTTATCAATGTACTTTTCATTGATTAAGGTGCTTGCCTTTTATGCATTCAATGAGAACTCATAGGACCCATATGCATAATTAACTCGATTGGAAACGCACAGAAACAAGATAATGTCAACACGATAGGTTGTAAACCTCAAGTCGTGTGCTAGTGATGTTAGATAAGGTTTATTCTTGGTAAGTTCTTGAAACCTTTCAAGACCATTAAGACTCCCACTGACTCTTTGACATATAAGATTCTCTTGTCAATAAAACAATTCTTGACAAATCAATATTCAAGAGTTAGTGTAGCTTTTATCAAGACAAAACACTTCATAAAATTTGGTCCTAGTTGGTCTTTGTCTTATCCAAGACATCACAACTTTCCAATTTCAAATGTGCAAGAATAGGAAAACTTTTTCCATATTTTACATTTGATGAGTGTTATAAACCTTCTTAATACTTGTTACTCAATGTCACAATCTTAACTTTAAGACTTGTTTTTGGAATGAAGTATGATTGACTTCTTGATTTAACCATTTCTTTAATTCTTGATTCCTCTTCTTAGACATACAATTGCACTAAGACTCACTTAGAGGATCAATTGAGATATGGTTCTTAATCATTAAGACCTATCATAAAACATAATAAAAGGTACTCTCCCTTCTTCATAGAATGGAGAAACTTTTTATCTTTCTGCCTACTTGATTCTTCTTATTCGTTCTGCTATTGATATAAACCTTTTTCAATCAACTAAGAATTACACTTAATCTCATAAGTGTAATCATATTTACTTAACCTTAGTAAATCATGACGAATATCTTTGTTACTCTTGTGGTGGACTTGATCAACACACAACCTTGTGTACTTGATCTTCTAGTCCTTCACTCGACACTTTGTCAACGAAGTAGTCTAATTTTCCCAAATGTGAAAAATTTTCATTCATCATACAATACTTGTTGCATGATTCCAAGTTTCTGTCCACTTGAAACTTGGGCGATGAGAAACTCTCCCTATTTGGTAAATTCTTGACATTTCCACAATTAACATAATTAAGAATCGCATCCATTCGTTGTAGAAATATGCAAACATCAATTTTTCATAACGATTTCATTGCAAGGAAATAAATAAATAAATAAGTGAGTCAAACCAAAATATATTTTATTTATAAAAGCAGCGGAAAACATTTGTCCTTACAATGCAAAATTAACTGAAAAACTATGTAATTAAATATTCCTAACAACTCTATCATAACTTTCTAAGCTCAAAATCTAATCTTCGAATCCATGCGATCGAGATCCATTTCTTCGTGATTAGACTCATCTTGCTCTTTCATCAAGCTTCCTCTCCTTTCATTGATCCTGCAAAACATTCAAGTGCAATCTTATCACATTATGTATTAAGAATCAATGAATAGGAACTTAATGGAGTTAGATAGTGGATTTTACTTGAAGTGCAGCCATACTCTTTGACTCTCCCATCTTCTGGACTCTTCAGGCTCTTAGGGCAGATTTGTATCCAACGCCCTTTCTCTTGGCAGCAAACGCAGGTCGGTTCTCCTAGAACGTCCTCGGAAGCACGGTTGGTTGATTTTCCCAAAAAATATGCTCCATTGCTTTGCCAAATCATTTCTGATTCTGCAACAATGAGCATGTAAGTTAGGTCAATGAGGTTTGCGTCATGATCCATCATATAATACTTTCTTTTGAACTCATTATATGATTCAGGGAGTGACTGTAGAACCCAGCCTATAGCCAACTCATCAGGGAATGATGCACCCAACATTATCAACCTATCGATGTGTGATTTTATTCCTAGAACATGGGCACACACGGGCTTACCATCTTCATGTTTCATTGCCAATAGGGCTTTAGTGACATTGAACCTTTCAATTCTTCGATCTTGTGGGTTAGGGAGAACAACGGGAGGAGGAGGAGGAAGTGAAGCATGATTTCTTGTTCCTCGATCGAATCGTGGAATATCATCTTCATGTGGAATGCTTGTTCCACGGGATTTGGGAAGACCATAGTTGTCGTACTTTGACATCTACAAAACGGGAGAAAACAAATTCAAGTTAGTTGATTGATTTGAGTCCTTAACAAATCACCTAAATGAGATATTAAGGCTAGGACCCGACACAATATTCTACAACTCGGGAGAGGGATGCCGTAACCCTAATTGCAGAACATTTGAAGGTAAGTGAATGACGATTCACTAATTTTCCACCATTAAAAACGAAAAGGAAATTTAAGTTTTAAATCTATGAAAACTCCTAGATCCTTTGAGATTCATTGAACATTTCAATGGCATGTTTAAATCTCGATATGCCCCTCTAGTTTGTGACTGGGATGCCGAGGATCACAAAGCGGGTGTGAATAACCATGCAAACTTACATGGTGCCCGCACATGTTACAATCACCTATTCGATGTGCCGGTAAACCACACATGCTCCACCGAATTATGACAAACATTGAGTCACCATTTGCTACCTTTGCTCAGAACCATTTAGTGTGCCGGTTAACCACACGCGCTCCACTAATGTCTTCGCAAGGGCACAAAGTGTAATTTCATGGAATTGCATCAATTCACTTTTGCTTAAAGTAACTAAGATTGGGAATTTTATGAAAATATTTAGTTACTTTTATACTTCATTATACTTATAATGGAAGGTTTCTGTCCTATCCTACCCGTTTGGCTAACGACCCTCCACTAGTCAAGAGTGCGGTAGGTAATAGTGGATACCCATTCAATCGCCATTTTATAGGCAATTTCCTTAAACACCCATTATAGACCAGCTTCGTGAATGAGGCCTACTAACGGTAAGACTGACCTTTACTCATACATATATATATATATATATATATATATATAAATATATATATATATATATATATATATATATATATATATATATATATATATAATGTTAGACTTTTAATGATATATATAGTATAGGGTGTATTTTACACTTTTAAAATACTAGGTGTTCTAATTTAATAATTATACTTTTTAATTTAATTAAATTGTACACCAAAACTTTATGGATTTACTAAATCTCTTTTAATTATACACTTTAATTAATTAATAAAACCATAAGGGTGTGATTTGAACTTTTCAAAACAATACTAGGGTTTTAGAATTTAACATTCCTAAATTAAACGTTTTAATCCACCTTTAAATTCCAAAACTTGAGGGCAAATTTTGAAACATTTCAAAACATTTGGGTTTAGAATTTAAATATTTCAAAATCAAACTTTTTAATCAACATTTAAATTCCAAAACTTGAGGGCAAGTTTTGAAACTATTCAAAACATTAGGGTTTCAACTATTTAAATTTCAAAACAAAACTATTAAGTTCAAATTTAAACTATAAAACCTAAAGGGGAAAAATTGAAACTTTTCATAAGATAATTCAAATCTAAATTACAAATAATTAAATTTTATCTAATAAAACAAGTGATTATCTAAATTTTGACAATTATCTTCTATTTAGGTAAGGATAATCACCAAATATTGATAAAATTCGGATTTTATAACAAAAATATGTTTATGGTAATTATCCAAAGCTAAAACAGGAAGAAAATCGCGAAAATTAGCTGTCATACGTTTCGACTCGTCGAGTCTGGACTTGGACTCGTCGAGTACACCTGACTCGGCGAGTGCACCAAGTGACTTGGCGAGTCAAACACTCAGAATCCAAAATTTTCGATTTTCAATGCTGATTTCGATTAAATATGCATCAATATAATAGAAACCAATCTAGGCTCTGATACCACTGATGGGTTTTAGCCAAAAGACATCCTATGTGCTCATGCAAACCCTAAAGCTTGGATCTAGGTTTCTCTATTGTACATGCTTTGAATCCAAGACTTAAAACCCTAGATCTAATCAATATAACATATGAATAAGGGTTTTAGATCATACCTTGATTGTTATATAGCAATAACAATCTCAATTCCTTCTTGTATTGAGTTTAGAAAGCTTAGAGTCACAAATGTCACTCCTCTAATGGCTCACAAACACCAAGAGCAAGAGGATGAAGAGGAAAAGAGAAGGAGCTGCCCAAAACCATGTGGAAACCCTAGAGGATTAGTTCACCACGTTTTTGAGGCTTAAGGGTACTTTTTATACATGTAGGCTATTAGGGTTTTAAACTAGGAAACCCTAATTTGGATGCTTAGGCCCTAAGCAACCCATGGACTCCTTTCTTAAAGGCCTTGGACGATTTCTAATGGGTTTCCTCATAGAATTCGTCCAACCTTAAATAATAAGGTAATCCATAGCCTAATTGCAATTATCTTATAATTACAATTCCAGTCCCTTAAGTTTAATTAATCTCTTTTAGCCACAAACTTAATTCTTATTAATTCTTGACTAATATTAATAAAACAATATGATTTATCCTTTAATATATTATTCTCATAATATATTAATAAATCATATTTAATCCTTTCTCTCCATAATTCATCCTATCAAGTTGCTTTGGTGAAGGCAACCCAAAAGGACCATGCACCATCGGGTCAAGTACATACCAAAATAGTTATGGACTTAGACACTAATCCAACTATTTGTGCGTTGGTGTTGCCTAAACACATCAGTAACATGATGCTATAAAACACAGTCTCATGTATGATTTGGATAGTAAAGGATACAAGCATATAAGTCAAACTTTATTTGTTCCTCTTTCCCTAACGGGAAAAATGATATCTTTAGGCCCCTCGGTGATTTGGTGGTGACTTATAGTGTTGGGCCTTGCCATGACTCAATTGATGTCTTCAATTTGAAGTCTTATGTTGTCATCACAAATTAGGAAATCAGGAAACACAATTTTGGACTATGAGATTGATTCTAATCCATGTATCATGCCTATATGATATCTAGTAGAACGGAGGAATATTTGACCACTTATCTTAGGAACAATTTCTATTTATTTCAGAGTTCGGCAATTGCTATGGAAGCACGCTCTGCTGTTTAATTTAAAAGTTATACTGGTAATTGTAGTAATAGACTTATCTAAGTGGGAGACTGTTGGATTATGTGTCTAAGCCAATAACTGAATTAGTATAATCTTGAATTATTAAGAAAATCCTTTTGGATTTCCCACAAACCTAGTAATTGAATAGGATGACCTTTAAAGAGAGAGAGAGAGAGAGAGAGAGAGAGAGAGAGAGACTGATTTATTGATTTATTATATGATTAATAAATAGCAATAAATAAATTTATTAATATGTTATGCAAATAATATATTAATTGGAAACAGTAATATTTAATTAATAATTAATGATAAATTAATTATATTAATTTTGAGATTAATTGTATTAATTAAAAGTACAATGGTTAAAGTGCAATTGTTCAATAGTTGAACAAGAAAGAGTCCAGAACCTTCCTTGGAAGGAGATGGACGGATTTTAGGGTATTCCAGGGTATCTGGAATATTCATTGCAGATACATAGGAAGCTGGATAATTATCAAATTGAATAAATATTATTTTACTCATTTAGTGTTATCTAGGGTTTCCAGGTTGCACTATAAAAGGAACCCTTAAGCTACAATTTTCGGAACTTGATCCTCAAGAGCTTTAGGGAAAAACTTTACATCCCCTCTCCTATCTCAAAAGCTTCTTGTTGCTAGTGTCTGGTGAGAATCATTAGAGGCATGACACTTGTGGTGCTAGCTTCTAAGTTATTAAAGAAAGGATTCTTGATATTTTACTACAACAAAAAAAGGTATGTTTTTCCTTCTACAATTTTCGAAATTACCTAGGGTTACTGTGTTGTTGTTGTTCAATAGAATGTTACATCAATAGTGTTATGACTTATATCTTTAGGTTGCATGTACACTTAAGTGTTAAGGATTTATCGACGGTAATACATGTAAAACCCATCATATAACATCCCCAAAATCATATAAAATCATAGGTAAAAATTTCATTTTTATTATAAACAAAACACCAATGTAGCTTTATCCAAACATTTAAAAGCATTTCAAAATTTAACAATTATCAGAATTCCTTCCCAAAATCACATATTGCGCAAAGCACGGGTGTATGCGCTGTGATCAAGTCGGGCCCTTCTCTTTCGAATTGGAAGTACCTAAAACCATAAACCAAAAACTGTAAGAACAAAGCTTAGTGAGTTCCCCAAATACCACATACCATACATATCAAACGATCCATACATGTCATACATATCCAATCAATCAATAAAAGTGCTATGTGCCAACCATCGTCTTGCTACTATGCCACGAGCCACCTTGTGGTCTTCCTTGTCAGGTCGGGGGCCAAAACCTTAGGTCTTACAGACAAGTGCCAGGATCCACCTCCTGGTCTTCCATGTAAGCATCACAAAGACAACTAGCATACAATCTAAAACTACTTAACTAATAATTGCTAGAGATCAGACTCTGGTCTTGCATACAGGATGCCATGATTGGTGCCTTCAACCCATAGAATAGTGAGGAGACTCACCTCAAATGTTGAAGCTCACTGAAAGATATCCCTAGCTACTACCCTGACGACTCCCCGAGCTATCAATACCACAATAACACCCAATTAGCAATTGGGTTCCAAGCTATGATCCATAATCCATACTTGGGGTAAAATGACTATTTTACCCCTGTCCTAAATTGAACCAAAACTGAGGCCCAAACCCAAAAACCAAAAGGCCCAAAACCAAAAGATCCATAAAGGCCCACTAATGGCCAAATTTTCCAAATTAGGCCCAACCCCCGTATGAGCCTTATCCTTAAGCCCAAAACTTCCCTCAGTCCAAAAGTTTATCTCAGATGGCCCAAAGGTCTAAGCAAGAAGTCCACTAAGGTGGCCCAAAGGTGCGAAGCCCAAAAACACACCAATCCCAACTCTACACAGAACACGAGGCGTCCTTTCAGATATGTTGGGCGTACTCGAGTTACACGGGGCGTAACCTGGCTTAATCCAAGTCGACTTTATGGCTTAAATACTTAATCACTTTGCACCCAAACTTCAAAGGGCCTTAAAATAAAGCTCTTAATGCATAAAATCCGCACCTTTATGCATTTTCATGACTTAATGGGACCCAAAAACCATCTTAATCCATTAAGACCCATTCTAATCCAACTAGAACATGCATGGACCATTCTTAAACATCAAGAAAGCATTTTTATGAACTAACAACATCAGAAGAGGCAAGATCTATCACTCCAAGCTCCTGGACTGGCTCAAACTCACTAGGAGAACTTAATACACCATAAAAACCCTTAATCTTGCCCTAAAATCAAACTAGCATAAGAAGAATTCAAGGTAAGAACTTTATATCTTGAATGAGCTTGAAATGAAGCCAAAAGTTTGGATCTAAAAATCTTCCTTTGAACCACAAGCTAGCACCAAGCACCCTTCCCTTGAAAATGAGCACAAACACACCAAAATGCACACTTAGGTCTCTAAAACACTCAAAATGAGATTAGGGTTTCCGAAATGAGGCTAAAAGGCAATGGAGGCTGAGAAATAAAAGAGCCTTGAGCTTATAAAGATGTTTAAATAGTGCCCAAACCCTAAAAATTAGGGTTTGACACTCTGCTCATTATATTGGGTGTACCCCCAGCTTACGTTGGGCGTACTCACCCATGCATGTGCCTTAAGCCATACACACATGGGGCTGAAATGCAAGCCTTTTTCATTTATGGTCATTTCTTCCAAAGTCTCCAAATTGCCATAACACTCAAAGCCCCACATCCAAAAAGACCAAAACCTTTCATCCCCAAAGACCTAAGCCTCATGACAATTAGTGATGGGCCCGCAACCCCGAATAGTGAAGCAAATCCAGAACTACACATCAGTGGTATCAGAGTGTATGGTTGTCTTACAATTGAATGTACATTGCTTGAACTTGAACAAGGAGGATAAACAGAATCGTCATTCTGTTTCGACACCACGACGTGGTATCTTCTACCATGACGTGGTGATATGCGAATTCGTGATCTTTTTCTGTTCGAAAATGACGTGGTAATTTTTTACCATGGCGTGGTGGACGATCAGATTACTAAAATCAATTTTGCTTAAATTCATAAATTTATTAGGATAATTACCTTAGATAATATTTTAGTTATGTAAAACTGAATAATTATCTTTTCTAATCAGATATCGTTATCTTGAATTTGTGATTTATCCTTATGTTTTAATTATATTTAATGATTTGATTAATTAAAAGATAAAGATCAAAAACATAATTGGTTTATTTTAAATTAAATTAATTCCTTAATTTCAAAAATTTAATTTAAACCTTGTAATTTTGAAAAGTTTTAAAATACACCTTATGTATATAATATATTAAAAGTTAATTAATATATGCATAAGATTAAGTCAATCAAATTGCTAGTACGCCTCATTCACAAAGCCATACTATAAGGGGAGTTTAAGGAAGCAGCCTAAAAAATGACCGACATTAAGTATCCATTCTTACCCACTGCTTTCTTGTATGGTGGAGGGTCGTTAGCCGAACGGATTCGATAGGACATAACTTCATTAATAATTATAATGACATAAAAAGTAACTAAACATCTTTATATAAAATCCCACTCTTAGTTACTTTAGGAAAATGTGAAAAGTATGCTAATCCATAAAATTGCACATTATACTTTATTGTAGTTAGTGGAGTGCTTGTGGTTAACTGGCACACTAATAGTGACTATAAAGAGTAATAATGGGAATCTTTGGTTGATTAATGGAGCGTGTGTGATTATCCAGCACAATAAAATGAGATGCTAAATGTCATCGAGAGCACCAAGTTAATTTATATGGTTATTCACATCTTGTTTGTGATCCTCGGTACCACAGTCACAAATAGAAGAGCATAATCTAAGATTAAACATGCAATTGATAGATTCAATGAATCTCAAAAGATCTAGGAATTTCATAGTTCGAAATTGGTGAATTGCTTTTACCTAACTTCATAAATTTGCGATAAGATTACGACATCCCTCTTCTTAGTTGTGAATTGTTATTTTGGATCCTAGCCTTAATCATTTAGTACAGGTTAAAATATTAAGGATAATTGTCATCTAACTAAAATGGTTCTTCTTTTTCTCTATAGATGTCTACTCATGTTGATGCTTCTGCTCCATCATCTTCTACCCACCACTCGGCTTTCTCCCTACTCTCCATCGTCCCCAAAGTGACTTTTGATGGCTCTAACTATAATGATTGGATGTGCAACATCAAAATGGCTCTTCGATTCGAGGGAAAAGATTACGTACTTGAAGAGAAACTTGTTGAAGTCGATGAAGCTACTGCTACTCCTGATCAGGTAGCCTCCTACAGAAAACACTACGACGATGCAACAAAAATTGCTTTCATCATGGTCGTCACCATAATGACTCATGGATTAAAATTGTTTTATCACTTTATATCTTTTACCCTTTACCAAATTACCTTTTATCATTTTGTGTTGTGACTTATGACTAATATTTTGAAGTTTTTATAACTTTTGAACAAAAATGGAATGTTTCAAATATTTTCCATGTATTAAAATTATAAATTAAAATTATGTTTTATATTGTAGGATCTTAGGATCCCGATCCCGATCTTACAAACCCAAAAACGATCCTACGTAGGATCCCGATCTTGACAACCTTGCATATTGGGATTTGTTACTTGCAAATGTTAATAAGTCAATTGGTATATGGAAATTTGAATTTTCAGAAAAGTAGGAATGCAACTTATACAAAACCTAATTTTGACACAATATTGACATAATTCTATTGTAGAAATTAAGTATACTAGTGTTAAATTTTTGACTAGAGACTTACTAGTGTGTAACCTTATCGTAGGAAATTGGTAGCAGGTCGTGAGGGAAGTTAGCTCAAGGCATCACAAATACCTTCACGTATCATTGTGAGTATTCACGCCTCCCTTATTTTCGGTTTTTATGTTTTGGGGTGGAAAAACGTGTTCGAAAAACTGTTTATTGTTCGTTGTATTTAAATTGATTTGAATCAAACATGACTGCTTGATTTTGCTATGTATGTCTATGCAACTTGAAACATGAGGCCTTATCGTCTTAAGTATCTTCCCTTACACTTTACTCCAACCATTAAATTTTTGAGCCAATGGTCATTATGGATAGCGCTATTAGGAATTGACAACTCCTCACTCGCCTGATTGCAGGAGTGCATGATACCATATTAATCTATGGAACGATAAGCATAGATCTTGATAGGGCATCAATCATAGGCTTGGTTGTGAACTCATTGTTTGCTCATATACATCCGAAACTAGCTTACTTATTATAGCAATAAAATTTGTTTCTTGTTATAGCAACGAACTTTTATTAATGGAAACTTATCTACTTGTCTTAGTAATGAACTTGTTTGCTCTTTGTAGCAATGAACTTGTTTGCTCTTTGTAGCAGTGAACCTGTTTACTCATTTGAGCAACGAACTTTGTTTCTCATATTAGCAACAAAGTTCTATTTATGGTAACTTTATTACTCGTTTTAGCAACGAACTTCTATTCATGAAAACTTATTTACTTATTTAGCAATGAACATTTGTTTATGGAAACCGTTATCAGTATTATGATTTTCATGACTTCAAAATATATTATGTTATAGACCTGTGAGTACTCACCAACTATTTTATAGTTGACGCTCTTTTTACATGCTTTTTCAGGAATCATCTAGTAAGAGGCACCTAAGGACACATAACTTGTAGGAGCATTCACATGTGTTGTCTTTTAAATACATTGTAATTTCTTTTAAAAAGTTGTTCAAACTCATAGTAAATTTGTAATGATTTTAATAATATGGTTGGTGTTGTCGTTTAACTTTTGCTATGAAACCCTTTGTACTGCCACACCCTATATTTCTGCTTTAGCGGGCTGTAATAGAAATGGTATCAGAGCCGAAGGTTATAGAGAATATTGGTTTTCCTTTGGAGAACCACAACTATAGCAAAAAAAAAAATTAAAACATTTTTAAAATACTGAACATACTGTTGGGTTATGAGCATTCTAACACTCCTATGGTGTACATGCAACCCTAAATACCTGGGATCTATGTTTTCTCTATTATACATGCAAATATCAATTTCCAAGGTATTGTTCTAACTAGCATAATATAAAGTACACATAATATAAATTCTAGTAGAATTACATACCTCTTGCTTGGTGCTTGATTCCATGGAGCTCAAGAGCCTAGTGCCCCAAGTGTGACACCTCAAATGGTTCACACAACATCATAAACACTTGGAATAACTTGAGAGAAAGTAGAACGCTTCTAAAATCGGCTTGACCTCACTTGTTTCACTAGTGGCCGATTTCTTCAATAATAAGATCATTATATAGTTAGTCACAATTAGGGTAAACCCTAATTGTCATGGCTTTCTATTTCCTTGGATCCATGGGTTCAAATACACCATGGAGTATCCATGGAGCATCCTATGGGTTTTAGCCCAACTTGATAATCCATGGAGCATTAGCCAACTATATAAGTATGGATGATTTACACTATCAACCCATATATTTAATTAGTCTTCTTTTTATCACTTAATTAATTCTAGATTAATTCTTGATCAATAGTAATTAAATAATCTTTATTAATATATTAGAACTTATAATATATTAATAAACCTTAAGTGTTATTTCTCTCATTTTAGTCTATCCAAATGCATGATGCCATGCAACCCAAATGGACCATGTCGGGTCGGGTCAAGTATATACCAATTATAGTTATGGACTTAGACACCAATCCAACAGTCTCCCACTTGGATAAGTCTAATAACTATTGTTGCATGTATAACTTCACAATCTGACCAACAATCGTAGCTCTTAAAAGTTGTTGCCGAACTCTGAACAAATCAATGACGCGTCCATTGAATAAGTGATCATATATTCCTCCATTCTAGATATCATATGGACTGAGACATGGATTATAATCATTCTCTCTGTCCATTTGTTGTTTCCCGATTTCCAATTTATGACGACCAACTAATTGAACAAATCAAATCAGTCTAGGCTTGGCCAAGCACTTAGGGGTGTCATCACTAAATCATCGAGGGCCCCATAGATATCGCTTTTACCCCTTTAAGGGTAAAATGAATGGATAAACTTCGACTCATATGCTTGTACCGACTACTTGTTGAATCATACACAAAGGCACGTTTTATAACATCTAGTTACCAATGTGTTTTCATGTAATCAATGTATAACCAACTCATATCTCTAGGTTTGAAGAATATAAGATATTATCGTCTCACGATTCACTCGTGATAAAATCCATGAAGTGATTCAAATAAGCGTGGGTTGAATCCAATACTCAGAACTTATGAGCACTCATGAATGTTGTAGCAACTCTTGTTATGTCCAACATCTTGGGCATCTTCTGGAAGTCAAAACATGCAAAGTGAAACATAAGAATAATACTAATCTTATATGGCCTCAACACTTTGGGTGTAAATAAAACACCTTTTATCTAAGCACCATATTGATTACTCGTTATTTATGTTTTGATTAATCAACTTAATACTTGAATTAAAACAATAGTCATACCATGCTCTAAGCAGCACACTATTTTTTTTTCCAAACAATAGTTATGCCATACTCCAAGTATCCACACTATGTTTATCTATGATCCTTAATTTGTGAAATAGATAGATTGACAATATTTCAATGATGCTCATATCACAATCTCAATCCTTATTGTAAATGTAAGAATGCCAAACTCTTTCCACTTACTATGATATGTTAGATTCTAAACTTATACGCAATGACCCTCTTGTAATGACTATGCACAAAAGTCACAAAGACTTGGCAACAGACATTACAGAGTATTCCAATGGAAAGTAATTCCATAGGAATGAAGTCTCAAATTCAAAGTACATTCTTTTAAACATCCTTCTTTACATTAAGTTCTTTAATCTTACACAAATTCAAAGAATAACTTCCACCTATGGAAACAATTCCATATTCCCATTTTGACCATCACTTTTGAACAAGAGTTGGCTCTTTTCAAAATATGTCAATATGGTCCTTACTCTATACTTCCAATTTTCCATGAGTAACCAATCTTTGGTAAACCTCAAATTGTCCTCGACAATTGCTTAATCATTTTAGTCGTATCCAGTTCTAATCCCTTTTCCCCTCTTAATGCCCTAAGCATTAGGAAAATTTAGAATGGATGAATATTAAAGCACATGTAATCGATCCTATGTCCGAAGCATATGGGACACAATTCATGATGTCTTACATAAAGACATGATACTTTACCAGTCCTTTGCTATAAAAAAATTTATTTGCCATGTTCTCATAATTCGAACTATGAAGAGGGATACCGTAATCATAATTGAATCTTGAGAATGTAACATATATATATATATATATATATATATATATATATATAATTTCCTTATGTTGAACCATTCCAACATAACATTTATATATATTGTTGACTAAAGTTGATTAAAATCTCAATCTAAGCTTGTAGAATTGGAATGAAGTATAAAATCCTCTCCCTTAATTATAGCTGAACAAATTTTCAAAGCGAATTGAAACATTTGTTTTCTATAATTAACATTTCTAACTTGCAACATAATCATCATGCTCCCACTAGCATAATGATTATTATCTTACTAGCATAACACTTATGCTCCCACTAGCTTTGACATATATCCAGAAATCAACCGGACTTCTAGAAATCAATACTTTATTGACTTTCTTACCAAAGTTTAGATTTCTGATACAAGATTGCTTTGATAAGACTTTATGAAAATCATGCACCTTTCCTTAGATAGCTCACATGTGTGTCTAAACCTTTTTCCATTCTCACTAGTTAGTGTGCCGGTTAACCACACACGCTCCACTAACGACATGAGAATGCAAACATCACAATTGCTATCCACTTAAATCTACTTAGTGAAAGAGTTTCCTCACCATCATTTTTCTGAATCAAAGAGAAACGTTATGACACTTAGATTTTTATGGTGTATGTATTCCTATCCACGTGAATTTTTCATAACCATAGTCACACGACAAGGTTAGTGACAAAACCAAACTCATATGGACTGAACTTGTTCAATCTTAATTTCTTGCAACCCGACAACACAAGGGCCTACCGTTGCTTCCACGTTACATGAAACGTCCCAAAATACGACCCAAAAATTTTGTTTAGTCATTACTAAATTCATTAGCTCAATATCATAAAATAAAACACATACGTTAATATATCCAAAACCATAACAACGTATCACAAGAAAATTGTATCAAGATTGTATCAAATTGTGTCAATGAAAAGCTAAATCAACTCCCAGGACAAAAACTGCAGCTGTGGTGTGTGCGATGTGATCATCCCGAGCTCTACCCTTTACTTGCGGAAGTACCTGAAATCAAAATTGAAACTGTAAGCACGAAGCTTAGTCAGCTCCCCCAAACTACCACATACCATACAATAACATATAAACACATACTGGGCCTCGCCCACTGCATCGGACCGAAGTCCGGAAACTGCATCGGGCCGAAGTCCGGAACTAACCAACACCTTGCCCACTGCATCGGACCGAAGCCTGGAAACTACACCAGACCAAAATCTGGAACTACCTGGGACCTTTTCCCCTGCATTGGACTGAAGTCCGAAACTAAGTGCATCGGACCGAAATCTGGAACTGAATGGGACCTTGTCCCCTGCATCGGACCGAAGTCCGGAAACTGACTGAGCATAACATGGCATAACATAAACATATCAACTAGGATAAGCACATATACTGCATACTGTATCGGACCGAATTCTAGAACACATAATACAAAACATACTTGAATCACAAAAGACATCAAGCAATCTAACTACTGCATCAGACAGAGGTCCGAAACTACTACTAACTAAACGGGCTGACATTGTGGCCGTAGACCCATTCCTACTGGAAGGAAGACTCACCTCATAGTCTAGCTGCTGAATGAACTGCTTTGGAATCTGTCTGCTGCTGCTCCGGTTTCACCCCGACTACAATTTCCATAAGTACACTCAATCAAATACTGATAACTATACTGAAGGTAAAATGACTATTTTACCCCTGGTCAAAGTCAACCGCTTGGTCAAAGTCAACATACAGTTGACCTGACTCGTCAAGTTGGTCCACCAACTCGTCAAGTCCCCACTCTCATTTCTCAATTCTGCTCGCTACTACTCGTCGAGTTTGGCATAGACTCGACGAGTTCCTCTTTGATAGAAGCACTTAGTCAATCTGCATCCGACTCGCCGAGTTGTATGAACAACTTGTTGGATTAGTGTCTAAGTCCATAACTGTTTTGGTATGTACTTGACCCGATTATGAGCATGGTCCTTTTGGGTTGCCTTCACCATAGCAATATGTAGGATGATTTAAGGAGAGAAAGGTTTAAATATGATTTATTAATATATTATGAGAATAATATATTAAAGGAGAAATCATATTGTTTAATTAATATTAGTCAAGAATTAATTGTTAATTAATTTTGTGGCTAAAAGAGATTAATTAAACTTAGGGGACTGAAGTTGTAATTATAAGATAATTATAATTGGGCTATGGATCACCTAATAATATATAGGTTGGACGAATTCTATGGGAAGCCCATTAGAAATCGTCCAAGGGATATGTTTAAGGAGTCCATGGGCTGCTTAGGGCCTAAGCAGTCAAATTAGGGTTTCCTAGTTGTAAACCCTAATAGCCTACATGTATATAAAGGGCCCCTATGCCCCAAAAACGTGAACAAGTCTTCCATTAGGGTTTCCAGCCGTTTTTGGTGCCTCCCTTTCTTCTCCTCTTCATCCAAGTTGCATATGGTGTTTGTGACTCCATTAGAGGTACTACACTTGTGGTACTTGCTTTCAAGAGCTAAGGAAATTCAAGGAACTAGTTGTTATTGCTATATAACAACAAAAGGTATGTATTCTAGCTTTATATATGAATTTCGAAATTTATAGTAGCATGCCAGGTTTCTTTTTGTGTTCATAAAGCTGTATAACTAATAGTGAAAACATAGATCCATTACTAGGGTTGCATGTACACATAGGATTGTTTGTATTAAACCCATCAGTGGTATCAGAGCCATTGGTTTTTGTTTTCAATTAGCTTTTATTCAAATTTATGAACTTGACATATTAGAGTTTATGGCTAATGAACCCTAAAGGCTAGGTATTTTTCGCAATTAGGGTTGCTAAACCCTAGATGGCGATTTTTGCTAGGGTTTCCCAAATCCTTTCCTTAGCCTCCAAGATTTTGAAATCTAGGGTTTTCCAACCCTTGGATTTCGAAATTACCTCCTTCCCCAAGGTTAGATCCTAAATTTTAGGGATTTGGATAATCCCATATCTTGTAATTATCTTTTAATTGTTAAATATGGTAATTAAAGATCTTGAATTATCCCATCCCTTATTTTCGAGATTTAGAGAGGGATTCAAGGGATTTGGATATCTTAGATGTATAATTGGTAATTATCCTCATGATCTAGATAATCCCTTGTGATTTAATAATTTAAATTAATTGTTTAATTTATGGTAATTATTAAATCAACAGTTTTAATATTTAAAATTTTAATTTAAATGTCTCAAATTCAAAATTTTAAGTGAGATTAAAAACTAATTGTTTTGAAGAGTTTCAAAACTTGCCCTCAAGTTTTGGAATTTAAATTGTTGATTAAAAGTTAATTTTGAAAGTCTAAAATCCAAAACCCTAATTTTGAAAAGTTCAAATTAAACCCTTATGGTTTTATTAAGTTAATTAAGTGTATAATTAAAAGAGATTTAATAAATCCATAATGATTTTGGTTAATTAAAAGTATAATTTAAACCACCTAGTATTTTAAAAGTGTAAAATACACCCTTATACTATATATAACATTAAAAGTTTTAATATTACATATGTATAACTAAAAAATTCAGTCTTACCGTTAGTAGGTCTCATTCACGAAGCTAGTCTATAAGGGGTGTTTAAGGAAATTGCCTATAAAATGGCGATTGAATGGGTATCCACTCTTACCCACCGCATTCTTGACTAGTGGAGGGTCGTTAGCCGAACGGGTAGGATAGGACAGAAACCTTCCATTATAAGTATAATGAAGTACAAAGTAACTAAATGTTTTTTTTTTCAAATTCCCAAATCATAGTTACTTTAGGCAAAAGGTGAAATTGTATGCTAACCCATGGAATTACACTTCGTACCCTTGTCAAACGTTAGTGGAGCGTGTGTGGTTAACCGGCACACTAATTTGGGGATGACATTGGTAGCGAAGGGTGACTCGATGTTTGTCATAGATCAATGGAGCGTGTGTGGCTAACCGGCACATTGATTGGGTGATAGTAACATTGGGTGCACCACGTGATTCGCATGGTTATTCACACCTTGTTTGTGATCCTCGGCATCCTAGTCACAAATAGTAGGGCATAATCGAGATTAAACATGCCATTGAAGAGTTCAATGAGTCTCAAAAGATCTAGGAGTTTCAATTCATTTAAAACTTAAACTTCTTTTTCGTTTTTCATGGTGGAAATTGGTAAATCGTCATTTACCTACCTTCAAATATTCTGCAACTAGATTACGGCATCCCTCTTCTAGGTTGTAGAGTATTGTGTTGGATCCTAGCTTGATGTTTCTTTTGGGTGTTGCATCAAGAATTCTAATCAACTTAACTTGAATTTTCTCCCGTTTTGTAGATGTCTGAATCTTACAATAGTCTTCCCAAATCCTTTGGAACAAGCTTTCCAAATGAAGATGACGTTCCGAGATACGATCAAGGAAATGAGAGTCATGCTTCACTTCCTCCACCTCCTCCAATTATTCTCCCTGACCCACAAGTTCAAAGGCTTGAAAAGTTCAAGCTTACTCAAGCCCTTTTGGCAAGTAAACACGAAGATGGGAAACCTGTGTGTGCGCACGTCTTAGAGATGAAGTCATACATTGATAGGTTAAACATGTTGGGTGTCGAGATTTCAAGTGGGTTGGATATTGACTGGGTTCTTCAGTCACTTCCTGAATCATATAGTGAGTTCGTTAGAGAGTACTATATGATTGGCCACGACGTGACCCTAATTGATCTCACCTACTTGCTTATAGCTGCTGAATCAACAATGATTTGGCGTGCTAGTCAAGCAAATTTGTCTAGTGAATCAAACTCCCAAACTTCAATGGATACTGGCAACATTGGAAGTCCAGAAAGAACTAAGTCTGTGATTGTCCGATGTGTTGTGCCAAAGGAATCTATTTGCTTTTATTGCCAAGAGAAGGGGCATTGGAAACGAAGCTGCCCTAATTATCTGAGAGATCTAAGAGATGGGAGAGTCAAGACGTATGACTCTACTTCAGGTAAAATCCATTAACTAACTCTTTTAAGTTCCTATTCTAGATTCTTAATACATGATGTGATAAGATTACATTTTGATGTTTTGTAGGATCGAAGAAAAGAGAGGAAGCTTGAAAAAAAAAAGAAGTGAGCTGAATCTGATCATGAAGAAATGGATTTCGATCGCATTACTTGAAGAATGGATTCTTGAGCTACTACTTGGAGTTAGAATAGATTGTTAAGAAATATGTAATAACATAGTTTTTCAATTGAGTTGAATTGTAAGGACAAAATTTTTTCCGCAATAAAATGAATTTTGACTTTATCTTATTTATTTATCCTTGCAATGGCATGTATGAAAGAATTGATGTTTGAATGTTTAGCAATAATGGATTTGATTCTTAATTGTGTTATTTGTGGAAATGTCAAAATTTTACCAAATAGGGAGAGTTTCTCATCACCCAAGTTTCAATTGGAAAGAAACTTGGAATCATGCAATGTGCATTATATGATGAATGAAAAACTTTCACATTTGGGAACCTTAGACTAATTCTTTGGCAAAGTGTCAATTGAAGGACTAGGAGATCGAGTACACTAGGTCGTACGTTGATCAAGTCTACCACAAGAGTGACAAAGATATTCGTCATGATTTACTAAAGTTTAGTAAATATGGTTATACTTATAAGATTAAGTATAATTCTAAGTTGATTGAAAGAGTTTCAATGAATAGTAGAACGAATAAAGAAGAATCAAGTAGGCAGAAAGATAAAAATTTCTCTATTCTAAGAAGAAGGGAGAGTACCTTTTATTGTGTTTTATGATAAGTCTTTATGATTAAGAACCATGTCTCAATTGATCCTCTAAGTGAGTCTTAGTGCGATTGCATGTCTAAGAAGAGGAATTGAGAATTGTAGAAATGGTTAAATCAAAGAGTCAATCATACTTCGTTCCAATATCAAGTCTTAGAGTCAAGATTGTGACATTGAGTGAAAATCCTTAAGTAGGTTTATAACACTCATCAAATGTGGAATTTGGAAAAGTTTTCTTATTCTTGCACATTTGAAATTGGTAAGTTGTGCTGTCTTGGATAAGACAAAGACCAACTAGGACCAATTATGTGAAGTGTTTTGTCTTGATAAATGCTTCACTAACTATTGAATATTTGTTTGTCAAGAAATGTTTCTTAACAAGAGAATCTTATATGTCAAGAAGTCAGTGGGAGTCTTAATGGTCTTGAAAAGGTTTCAAGAACAAATCAAGAATAAACCTTATCGATTATCACTAGCACACGACTTGAGGTTTACAACCTATCGTGCTGACATTGTTTTGTTTCTGTGCCATTCCAATTGAGTTAATTGTGTATATGAGTTCTATGAGCTCTCATTTGAATACACACTAAAGCCTTAGTCGATGGAAAGTAAATTGATATGTAAGGACAAGTTACTAAACTACTTGGAAGGCATGGTGGGCACTCGTGTTACCATAGGGCAAGAAATCAAGATTAAGAAAGTTCAGTCCATATGAGTTTGGATTTGTCGCAAACCTTGTTTTTGGAAAATTCACATGGATAGGAACTCATACACCATAAAATCTAAGTGTCATAAGATTCCCTCCTTCATGAAAATGACTGTGAGGAAATGCTTTCACTAAGAGAGATTTTAAGAAGATAGCAATTGTGAAAATTGTATTCTCAAATTCGATTATGGTTACGGCATCCCTTTCCATAGTTCGAATTGTGAGATTTGGCAATTAGTTTCAACATTTGGAACTTAGTAACATAAGTTATGAATTGTTTAAACACATATATGAGCTATCTAAGGCAAAGGTGTATAAGGTTAAGAAGCTTAGATAAAGGCTTATCGAAGCATCTGGTATTAGAAATATGAATTTCAGAGATTCAATAGGCATTGTTTTCTGAAAGTTCATTTGTTTTCTGTATACATGTCAAAGCTAGTGGGAGCATAAATGTTATGCTTATATGATAATCATCATGATAGTGGGAGCATAAGTGTTATGCTTGTATGATTGTTATGGCGAGTATTGCAAGTTAGCAATATTAATTATAGAAAAACAAAGATTCCATTTGCAAAGTTGCATGGGTTAGGAGACGTGTGAGTTGTTTTGCTATAATTAAGGGAGAGAATATTATACTTCGTTTCAAAATCTAAAGCTTAGATTAAGAAATTTTAATATCTTCAGTCAAAGGATACATTGTGTGTTCTCAAATTTCGATTATGATTACGGCATCCCTCTTCATAGTTCGAATTGTGAGAACATGACACATAAAATATTATGGCAAAAGATTGGTAAAGTATCATATCTTTATGTAAGACATTATGCATCGTGTCCCATACGCTTCAGGTATAGGATCGATTGTAAATGCTATAGTATTTTACCATTCTAAAATTTTCCAAATGTCTAGCGCATTAAGAGGGAAAAAGGAATAGAATTGGTTTTGACTGAAAGAATTTAACAACTATCAAAGGATGATCCAAAGTTCGCTGAGGATTGATCGCTTGTAAGTAGTTGAAAGTATGGTATTGGATGGACCATATCGACATTATTACGAATAGATAAGATTCTATTAAGAATGAGTTGTCATATGGCAAATGTGGAAATGTTTCCATATTGGGAGTTGGATATTGAGAGTCTATGCCTAGATTAGAAACTTTTATGCAAGAAGGATGTTCAAAGGAATGTACTTTGAATGTGAGACTTCACATCTATGGAATTGTCTTGTAACAATTTCTAAGAAAGCACTTTGTAATTTCATTAGCCAAGTCTTGGTGACTTTTGTGCTATGACTTTACGAAAGGATCGTTGCGTAAAATGTTAGAATCTAGCATATTCTAGTAGTGGCAAGAACCTTGTGTTCCTACACTAATAATTAGGATTAAGGAATTGTGAAATGAGCATCATTGGAAAAGTTTTCAGGTGATCTATTTCACAAAGCATAGACCATAGGAAACAAAGTGTGCATGTTTAGAGCATGGGACAAATGTTGGTATAATTCAAGTAATTAGTTGATTATCCGAAACATTAAATGATAAATAATGAGTAATCAATATGGTGGATAAATAGAAGGGTTTTATTTACTCTCACAAGTTTGGGGCCATATAGGATTAAGTATTGTTGTCATGTTTAAATTTGCATGTTTTGACTTCCAGAATAACTAGGTTATTCAAACATCCACAGTTGGTCATACGTTGGGAGTAGGTATGAATAAAGACTGTCATGAATCTGTCTGTAGATTGTCTGAAGTGTTTAGACATGGCACAAGTTTGCTGCAGAGTTCGTGAGTGCTTTGATAAGATTAAAGTATTGGATTAAACCCACGCTCACTTGGATCACTTCACGGTTTTATCACGAGTGATTAGTGAGACGATAATATTGTATATTCTTGAAACCGAGACGTGTGAGTTGTTATTTGCTGGTCGGTTGCACATTGATAATAAGTAAACGCACCAGTAACTTGGTGTTATAAAACTTATTGTTGTGTGTGATTCGATCAGTAAATGCAAGCGAGCATTTGAGTCGAAGTTTATCCATTCCTTTTATCCAAAGTGGGATAAAAGCGATATCTGTGGGCCTCTCGATGATTTAGTGATGACATCTAAGCGCTTGGCCAAGCCGGGACTAAGTTGATGTGTTCAATTGTAGTCTGTTATCAGTCGTCATGAATCGGAAGTCGGGAAAAAGTATAGAGAGAATGATTGAAATTCATGTCTTTTGTCTATACGATATCTTGAGAATGGAGGAATATATAATCCCTTATCTAGAGGACACGCTATCTGATAAGATCAGAGTTGACAGCGGCTTTTGAAAGCTACGATTGCTGATCAGGTTTTGAAGTCATACGGAAAATAGTTATTAGACTTATCCAAGTGGGAGACTGTTGGATTAGTGTCTAAGTCCATAACTGTTTTGGTATGTACTTGACCCGATTATGAGCATGGTCCTTTTGGGTTGCCTTCACCATAGCAATATGTAGGATGATTTAAGGAGAGAAAGGTTTAAATATGATTTATTAATATATTATGAGAATAATATATTAAAGGAGAAATCATATTGTTTAATTAATATTAGTCAAGAATTAATTGTTAATTAATTTTGTGGCTAAAATGGATTAATTAAACTTAGGGGACTGAAGTTGTAATTATAAGATAATTATAATTGGGCTATGGATCACCTAATAATATATAGGTTGGACGAATTCTATGGGAAGCCCATTAGAAATCGTCCAAGGGATATGTTTAAGGAGTCCATGGGCTGCTTAGGGCCTAAGCAGTCAAATTAGGGTTTCCTAGTTGTAAACCCTAATAGCCTACATGTATATAAAGGGCCCCTATGCCCCAAAAACGTGAACAAGTCTTCCATTAGGGTTTCCAGCCGTTTTTGGTGCCTCCCTTTCTTCTCCTCTTCATCCAAGTTGCATATGGTGTTTGTGACTCCATTAGAGGTACTACACTTGTGGTACTTGCTTTCAAGAGCTAAGGAAATTCAAGGAACTAGTTGTTATTGCTATATAACAACAAAAGGTATGTATTCTAGCTTTATATATGAATTTCGAAATTTATAGTAGCATGCCAGGTTTCTTTTTGTGTTCATAAAGCTGTATAACTAATAGTGAAAACATAGATCCATTACTAGGGTTGCATGCACACATAGGATTGTTTGTATTAAACCCATCACAACTCATCGAGTTCTTCTTCACCATATGAACACTTAAACTGGGACTCGTCGAGTTGTATGAACAACTCGCTGAGTCTGTTCTTGAGATATGAAGATTGCCTTGGACTCGCCGAGTCAGGGCATTGACTCGCCGAGTCCCTCCATGAATGAGTCTGGTCTCCGACTCACTAAGTCCGCCTAAAACTCACTGGTTCCACTCGGCATAAAACATAGAAGGGGGAAACTCGAGGACTCGCGACCCGACTCGCCGAGTCTGAAGAATGACTCGCCGAGTCGGTTGCATGCAACTTCTATACAATCGATTCTGCTCAAAACCACTACATACAATTTATAGATCTGGGTTTCTAAGGCTTCTTTACCACGTAAAGTTTCCAACTTTATGTATACATATGCATGAAAAGGGATTTAAAGGCTCAAAAGACACTTAAAAGAGTAGATCTAGGGTTTTCATGCAAAATGGCTCCATAAAGGTGGTAGATCTGAGCTTTTGAAGCTCAAACCCAGCTAGATCCACTGGCTATTCAACTTGATACAATTTCCCCACTACAATCAAGCTAGGAGTGGATAAAAATGGCCTAAATAGGATTTCTAATGGAAGATCAACATAGAAACATAAGAGATTCGGATTATACCTCAACAAACTCTGGATTGGACTCTAGATCTTTGCTTCTCACCTTCCCTTTTAGTCCTTCCTTATTTCTTTTCTCCAAACTTCAAAAGATACACAAGATATGCTCAAAATGCCCAAATAATGGCTAGGGTTTGCTGAATGACGTTCTGAGGGTGAAGGACGTGAGTTTAGGGCTCATAACATGGTTTAAATAGGATGCAAAACCCATGGATCCAGGGTTTCTTCCAGACCGGCGGACTCGCCGCGTCCAGGATATGGACTCGCCGAGTTGCCAATTTAAACGTGCTCAATATCTCGACTCTACTTGGCGAGTCGGGCCTACAACTCGCCGAGTCCCAGCTAAAAATGAATAAATACTTAGATTAAGATACATACCAGGAACTAGGTGTTACAACTCTCCCCCACTTATTTTAGACTTCGTCCTCGAAGTCTGTCGCTGGAGCATTTGGAAACAACTATGGGTAGTGCTCCCTCATCTCCTCCTCAGCCTCCCATGTCCACTCAGACCCCTTTCGATGCTGCCATTGGACCTTCACTAGCTGAACCACCTTGTTCCTCAAGGTCTTCGTCTTTCGATCCAAAATCGCAACCAGTCTCTCAATATAATTCAGGCTGCTATCAACCTGAATATCCTCCAAGGGTACAACTACTGTCTCATCTACCAAAGACTTCCTCAATTGGGAAACATGGAAAGTGTTGTGGATCTGGCTAAGCTCTGCTGGAAGATCCAACCGATACGCAACCCGACCCACCCGGGCCAAAACTCTGAAAGGACCGATGAACCTGGGGCCCAGCTTGCCCCTCTTCCGAAACCTGATGACACCCTTCCAGGGTGATACCTTCAGGAGGACCATGTCGCCTACCTGAAACTCCAAGTTTGATTGCCTCCTGTCGGCATAACTCTTATGCCGACTCGGCGCAGTCTACAGTCTACTACGAACCTGCTCGATCAACTCTGTCGTCTTGAGCACCACTTCGATGCTCCCAATGACACGCTGACCGACCGCGCCCCAACAAATCGGGGTCCTACACTTCCTCCCATAGAGCATCTCGAAAGGAGGGCGGTCAATACTCGCATGATAACTGTTGTTATACGAAAATTCCGATAACGGAAGATACGTATCCCAACTGCCACCGAAATCTAGGACACATTCCCGGAGCATGTCCTCAATAGTCTGAATCGTCCTCTCGCTCTACCCGTCCGTCTGAGGGTGGAAAGCGGTGCTGAAATGGAGACGAGTACCCATCTCGTCATGAAACCGCTTCCAGAATCTGGAAGTAAAACGGACATCTCGATCTGACACCACTGAAACAGGCACTCCATGTCATGCCACAACCTCTCGCACATAAATATTGGCTAGTTTCTCAGCCGATATGCTCTCCTGGATCGGTATAAAATGAGCACTCTTCGTCAACCGATCCACTATAACCCAAATCAAATCCACTCCACGTGCGGTCTTGGGGAGTTTAGTGACAAAATCCATGGTGATGTCTTCCCGTTTCCACAGTGGAATGTATAACAGCTGCATCTTGCCGTGAAGCCTCTGGTGTTCCGCTTTAACCTTCCTTCAGGTCAGGCACCTCTCCACATACCAGACGACATCCCGCTTCTTGCAAGGCCACTAATAGTGGGGTCGAAGATCCCTATACATCTTCGTTGCCCCTGGGTGGATGAAAAATCGAGACTTATGAGCCTCGTCCATCAGCACTTGTTGTACTCCGACCCAGTACGGTACCCAAACTCTCCCATGAGGGGTCAACAATCCTGGACTATCATAGTCGAAGGAAGTTACTCGGCCCACAATCCTCTCACACTTCTGCCTCTCCTCCTTGAGGCCCTCGACCTGAGCCTCTCTGATCTGCTCTAACAATGGAGTAATTACTGTCATCCTCAAACATATGTCCCTGTTCGGGGCCGTTGCCGCCTTGTGGCTCAGGGCGTCGGCCACTACGTTGGTCTTCCCTGGGTGATAAAGGATCTCACAATCATAATCCTTTACCACGTCTAACCACCACCGCTGCCTCATGTTAAGATTCGGCTAATCCATGAGATACCTCACACTCTTATGATCCATGTTGATGGTACAACGGACCCCATAAAGGTAATTCCTCCAAATCTTGAGAGAAAACACCACTGCCCCCAGCTCTAAATCATGCGTAGGATAGTTAGCCTCGTGCGGCTTCAACTTTCTCAAGGCGTAAGCTATCACACAACCTCGATGCATCAACACTGCTCCCAAACCTGTGATCGAAGCATCATAGTAGACTACAAAATCATCTACACCTTCTGGAAGGGTAAGGATCGGTGCCTCGCACAATCTCTGCCTGAGGGTCTCAAATGCTGCCTGCTGCTCAGGCCCCCAGCGAAACACCACCGACTTCTTAGTCAGTCGGGTGAGTGGTACCGCTATCTTGGAGAAATCCTGGATGAATCTCCTGTAGTACCCTGCCAACTCTAGGAAGCTCCGAATCTTAGATGGAGATCTTGGGACCTCCCATTGCATCACGGCCTCTATCTTGTCCGGATCTACCAAATATACCCTTCTGATTGACGAGGTGCCCAAGGAACTGTACCTCGCACAACCATAACTCGCACTTGGAGAACTTCACGAAAAGTCTCTCCCTCCTCAGAATCTCTAGCACCTCCCTCAGGTGCTCCTCATGTTGCTCCTGAGTCTTGGAATAAACCAAGATGTCATCAATGAATACTATCACCTACCGATCCAACAACGACCGACAAACGCGGTTCATGAGATCTATGAACGCAGCTGGAGCGTTGGTGAGCCCAAACGGCATCACCATGAACTCATAATGACCATACCGGGTCCTGAAAGCACTCTTCAGCACATCCTCATCCCTGACTCTCATCTGATGATACCCGGAGCATAAATCGATCTTGGAAAACCAAGACGCTCCCTGTAGATGATCAAACAAATCATCTATCCTCGGGAGTGAGTAACGGTTCTTCACCATTACCTTATTCAACTCACGATAATCTATACACATACAGTGCGACCTGTCCTTCTTTTTCACGAACAAAATCGGTGCTCCCCAGGGCGAACTGCTCGGCCTAATAAAACCCTTGTCTAGCAGCTCATGCAGCTGCATAGACAACTCCTACATCTCTGGGGGAGCCAACCGATACGGTGCCTTGACTATCGGAGCCGCACCAAGGACCAGGTCAATCCTGAACTCGACCTGTCTCTCGGGAGGTATTCTCGGAAAATCCTATGGAAATACATTCGGGTAGTCTCGCACTACCAGAACATCGTCAACCAGCGTATTGACTTATCTCGGGCATCTAGAACATAGGCAATATAACCGGCGCAACCCTGCTGGAAATAGTGCTTCGCTCTCGCTGCTGAACACAGAACTGGTCCGCGCTGTGGCCTCTCGCCCTGAATCACTAACTCTCCCCCACTGGGAGTGTGAACCCTCACTAACTGCAACTCACAGTCTATCACCGCCTCATTGGGGCTCAGCCAATCCATGCCTACTATGACCTTATTCCCTTGCAGGGGAATAGGGACCAAGTCCATCGGAAACTGCTCATCGAATAACTGTAGAGAACATCCTCTGTGTACTCTCGCCACCCTAATGGTCCTGTCAGCTGCTATCTCAACCTCAATTGGAGAATCTAGCTGCCCAGGAGCTTTGCTAAACCTCTTGCTAAGCGCAAGAGAGACGAATAATCGGGTAGCCCCCGAATCAAACAATACTGTGGCTGAAATGGTGTTCACTGAGAATAACCCTATACAAAACATATAACCATAAGAAACAATCAATAATAAAAGCAGAGATAAGGGAAAAATACATACCTGTCACCATGTCAGGAGTCGCTCGCGCCTCCTCTGCTGTCAGCTGAAAAGCCCTACTCTTCGCCACCGGCGTCTCAACTCGGCCCTGACGGCTATCTGTAATCCTCAAAGTAGCAGGAGCAGGTGCTGACACCTTTCCTGCAGCAGCTAAACTCAGACACTGGGACTTTTTATGTCCCCTCTGATTGCACCGGAAGCAAATCAGATCGGTTGCCGCAATGGCGGTAGTAGTGGCTGTAAAATCTTTGCTCATATGCCCAGTCCAACCGCACTTGTAGCAGTTGGAACTCCCTGCCTTGCATGCCCCATCGTGCAATCTCCCACACTTGCCACACCGACCATGGCTCTACTGACTCCTGGATCTGTGATCTGAAACCTTGGGCTTTTTACCCGAACTCCCTAAACCGAAAGCTGCCTCCGGCTTCCTTTTTCTCTTCATCTCAAGGTCAATCTCTCTCTCTTTCTCTCTCTCTCTCTCTCTCTCTCTCTCTCTCTCTCTCGCCCTAGCAATCATGTCATCCAGCGTTTTACAGTTGGACCGGCTCACAAACTGGCAGATGTCACTCCGCAGCATCTCATGATAACGGGCCTTCTTCATTTGCTCATCAGCTGCGTACTGAGGAACGAGAAGCGCCCTTTTCCTGAAGTTGGCGGTAATCTCCGCCACTGTCTTTGTAGTCTAGGTCAGATCCTGAAACTCCCTGGCTAACTGTTGCACCTCAATAACCAGTGCGAACTCGGCTTTGAACCTAGCAGTAAAGTCAACCCAGGTCATAACATCCAAAGCTATGTCATCTCCAATGACATGTCCTACCTCCTCCCACCAATCCCGTGCCTTGTCCTTTAGAATACAGGACGCCAATATGACCTTGTCTCCCTCGGGACATCTGCTCGTGCGGAAAGCGTTGGCCATATCAGCCAACCATCTAGTAGTCGCTATGGGGTCCTGCACCCCATGATAATCTGTAGCTCCACATGCCCGAAACTCTCTGAACGTAAGCGTGCGTGACCCCATCATGGCAGCCACCTCAGCATGAAATGTGCCTAGTCTCTCCTCCATCAACTCTAGTATACCATCCTTGATCGAACCAAAGATCACTGGAGTCTGCTCAAGAATGATACGGGTCACCTCTGAAGTGAAGAACTCTCTAGTCTGCTCATCTAGATGCTCGGCTCCCGAGCCTGATCCTGATCCCTCTCCGGCACCTGAACTGCCGGCTGCTGGCCTAGGTCGCAAAACCACCATTCTGAAAACACATCATGGCAAACGTCAGTACACTGAAATATCTCAAGGGATCGCTGCTACTACAAGCTTCCCGGTCTCATCTCAACCTTCCTTGATTCGAGTACATATCCTCTGCTTTCAATAGCCCGAGCCCATACTACCTTCCACATCTACCCGTACTTTCCTCAAGAACCGCCTCAACTCCACCAAGTCACTCTACTGCTAGTGACTTCTGCTACTCACATGCTAGGCTTGCCCTAGGGAAACCTTTGACTCCACCCAAACCTGTCCTCAGCTGCTGAAGGCCTCCTTGCAATGCGAATTAGCCACCACCTGAATACCATCACATGCAATGAGGCACGGATAATCCTTCGAGTAAAAGACTCATCCCTACAACAGTTAGACTCAAACAAGAGCTACGCAATAGGGTGAAATCCGACACTTTGAGATTATCTAACCCTGACCACATGTGACATGATGTATTTACCTAATGGCTAATTCCCATCACTCAGAGTCCCACTAAGCACAAAGCAAGCAGCATTCGAATAAAGGAAACATACTCATGCAAACTATTCTCATAACCAAGAAACTGTACTAGCATACAATGATAAGCTCATACTATCAGGCATAACCTACACAGGCCATCCTACTACTGCCTACTCACTACTAGCATGCAATTCTCATCAAGCTGAAACACATAAAGCAGGCACATAAGGCATCCTCCTAGATCCTTAGTCCTATACTAGCATGTTGTTCTACTGAAACTGGAACTGATAATATAAAATTGTATGGGTAATTTGGGAGTACTTACTTGAGCTCGGCTGATCGCACGCACCACTCCTTTTTCTCTTTATCAAAACTCTTTTTCTTTCTAAGTTCTTTTTCAAAAATATTTTTCGAAAATGTTTTTCCTTTGAAAATCTTTTACCATTTCATTAGTTTGAGTTTAGACACACTCGAAAGGGTATCCGAATCCTTCAAGCCAAGGCTCTGATACCAACTTCAAATTTCCCAAAATACGACCCAAAAATTTTCTTTAATTGTTACTAAAATCATTAGATCAATACCATAAAATAAAACCCATATGCCAATGTATCCAAAACCATAACAAAGTATCACAAGAAAACTGTATCAAGACTGTATCAAATCATGTCAATGAAAAGGTAAATCCACTCCCAGGACAAAAACTGCAGCTGTGGTGTGTGCGATGCCATCATCCCGAGCTCTTCCCTTTACTTGCTGAAGTATATGAAATCAAAACTAAAACTGTAAGCATGAAGCTTAGTTAGCTCCCCCAAACTACCACATACCATACAATAACATATAAACACATACTGGGCCTTGCCCAGTGCATCGGACTGAAGTCCGGAACTAACCAGGGCCTTGCCCACTGCATCAGACCGAAGCCCGGAAACTGCATCAGCCCAAAGTCCGGAACTACCTGGGACCTTGTCCCCTGCATCGGATCGAAGTCTGAAACTAACTGAGCATAACATGACATAGCATAAACATATCGACTAGCATAAGCACATATACTGCATGTTGCGTCGGACCAAAGTCCAGAACACATAATACAAAACGTACTTGAATCACAAAGACATCAAGCAATCTAACTGCTGCATCGGACAGAGGTCCGGAACTACTACTAACTAAACGGGCCAACATTATGGCCGTAGACCCGTACCTACTGGAAGTAAGACTCACCTCGTAGTCTAGCTGCTGAATGAACTGCTCGGGAATCTGTCTGTTGCTGCTCCGGTTTCACCCCGGCTACAATTTCCATAAGTACACTCAATCAAATACTGATAACTATACTGAGGATAAAATGACTATTTTACCCCTGGTCAAAGTCAACCGCTTGGTCAAAGTCAATATACAGTTGACCTGACTCGTCGAGTCCCCACTCTCATTTCTCAATTCTGCTCGCTACTACTCGTCGAGTTTGGCATAGACTCGATGAGTTCCTCTTTGATACAAGCACTTAGTCAATCTGCATCCGACTCGCCGAGTTGTATGAACAACTCGCCGAGTCTGTTCTTGAGATATGAAGATTGCCTTGGACTCGCCAAGTCAGGGCATTGACTCGCCGAGTCCCTCCATGAATGAGTCTGATCTCCGACTCACTAAGTCCGCCTAAAACTCACTGGTTCCACTCGGCATAAAACATAGAGGGGGGAAACTCGAGGACTCGCGACCCGACTCGCCGAGTCTAAAGAACGACTCGCCGAGTCGGTTGCATGCAACTTCTATACAATCGATTCTGCTCAAAACCACTACATACAATTTATAGATCTCGGTTTCTAAGGCTTGTTTACCACGTAAAGTTTCCAACTTTATGTGTACATATGCATGAAAAGGGATTTAAAGGCTCAAAAGACACTTAAAAGAGTAGATCTAGTGTTTTCATGCAAAATGGCTCCATAAAGGTGGTAGATCTGAGCTTTTGAAGCTCAAACCCAGCTAGATCCACTGGCTATTCAACTCAATACGATTAAGCTAGGGAGTGGGTAAAAATGGCCTAAATGGGATTTCTAATGGAAGATCAACATAGAAACATAAGAGATTTGGATTATACCTCAACAAACTCTAGATTGGACTCTAGATCTTTGCTTCCCACCTTCCCTTTTAGTCCTTCGTTCTTTCTTTTCTCCAAACTTCAAAAGATACACAAGATATGCTCAAAATGCCCAAATAATGGCTAGGGTTTGCTGAATGACGTTCTGAGGGTGAAGGAGGCGAGTTTGGGTCTCATAACATGGTTTAAATAGGATGCAAATCCCGTTGATTTAGGGTTTCTTCCAGACTGGCGGACTTGCCGAGTCCAAGATATGGACTCGCCGAGTTGCCAACTTAAACGTGCTTAATAACTCGACTCTACTCGGCGAGTCAGGCCTCTAACTCGCGGAATCCCAGCTAAAAATGCAAAAATACTTAGATTAAAATACATACCATGAACTAGGTGTTACATTATAAACCTCAAGTCATGGGCTAGTGATTAACAATACTCTTGATTAGTTCTTGAAACTATCTCAAGATCTTTTAAGACTCTCACTGACCTCTTGATATATAAGATTCTCTTTGTCAAGAACCAAATATTCAAGGGATAGTGCGGATTCTTATCAAGACAAACACTTCACACAATTGGCCTTAGTTGGTCTCTGTCTTATCCAAGACATCACAACTTACCAATTTCAAATGTACAAGAGTAGAAAACATTTTACTCTACATTTGACAAGTGTTATAAACTTTCTAAAGATCATGTCACTTAAGTTACAATCTTGGAGTATGACTCTAAGATTTTATTTTGGAACGAAGTATGATTTATCTTTTGATTTAACCATTTCTGCAATTCACGGTTCCTCTCCTTAGCCAACAAATGCACTAAGGTGTCCTTAGAGGATCAATTGTGATATGGTTTTATAATCACTAAGATAATCATAAAACAAGATACTCAAGTACTCTCCCATCTCTTCAGATTAGAGAAACTTTTATCTTTCTGCCTTATTTGATTCTTCTTATCCATTCTGCCATACATTGAAAATTTTCCAATGTTTCAGAATTACACTTAAATTTATAAGGATAAACATATTTACTAAACTTTAGTAAATCATAACGAATAATCTTCTCAACCTTTGTGGTGGACCTGACCAGCACACAACCTAAACTTGATCCGTTAGTCCTTCACTTGACTCATATATACATGTAAACAAGTAATTAGTCTTAATTTCCCAAAGATGAAAATTCTCATTCATCATACAATACAAGTTGCATGATTCGAAGTTTCTGTCCAACTAAGACTTGGGTGATGAGAATCTTTCCTTATTTGGTAAATTATGACACTACCACAAATGAAAGAATCAAATCCATCTTCCAATATTGCTATCAATGGAATCATATAGGCAACAATTTTTCACAAATGCCATTGTAAGGATACTTAAAATAAATAAAATCAAAACCATTTTTCTTATATTTTAAAACTTTGCAGAGAACTTATCCTTATAATCCATATGGAAAACTGATGGGTTTTGAGCATTCTAACACTTCCTAAGTGTACATGCAACCCTAATAACCTTGAATCTTTGTTTTCTCTATATACATGCAAATTTCTTTTTCAAGGTTATATCCTAACTAGCATGGCATGGGGATTACATAAAATATAAAACTAGTAAAAATACATACCTTGTTGTTGCTTGGATTCCTTCAAGACTTTGTGAGCCTAGCACCCCAAATGTTGTGCCTCAAATGCTTCACACAACACCACAAAACTTGGAATAACTTGAGAGAATACTTCTAGCACTCAAAATCGGTTATGCCCTCTCTAGTAACCTTACTAGCTCCGATTTCACTAGCCAAAGGGTCCCTTTTATAGTGGTGTCACAATTAGGGTTTTCACATGAATACTCTTAATTGTCATGACTCTTCATTTCTCATGACCCATGGGTTTGTAACTCCCATGGACTATCCATGGAGCTCCAAATGGTTACATCCATAACCCATAAACCATGGATCATTAATCCACCATAAAAGAATTGATGATTGTCATAATCAACCCTTATATATTTAATTAGTCTCACTTTGATCACCAAATTAATAGTATATTAATACTTGATCAAATACTAATTAAATAATACTATTATTAATATATTAGAACTTATAATATATTAATAATCATAAGTGCCATATTCTCTCATTTAGTCTATCCAAGTATTGCAATGCCATGCAACCCAAATGGACCATGACGGGTCGGGTCAAGTACATACCAAATAAAGTTATGGACTTAGACACTATATCCAACAGTCTCCCACTTGGATAAGTCTAATAACTATATTTGCAAATATGACTTCAAAATCCGACTAGCAATCGTAGCTCTTTCAAAGTCTCTCGGAACTGAGATGATGATGATACACCATTTAAGATAAGTAATCATATAATCCTCTGTTCTCATGATATCAGCCGGACAAACACATGGAACATGGTCTTACTTATTGTCCAGCATTTGTTTCTCGATCTACAATTTGTTTCGACATAGAACAAAATTGAACACATCAATTAGGTTCTGACTGGGCCCGGTACATGGTTCAAAACCAAATCATCGAGGGGCCCAGATATCGCTTCTAATTCTACAAGGAACAGATAAACTTCGACTAATATGCTTGTACTAACTACTTGTTGAATTACTCACAAAGGCACGTTTTATAACATCGAGTTACCAATGCATTTTCGTACAATCAATGAATAACCAACTCATAGTCAACAACTCATATCTCTAGGTTTGAAGATTTATATGATATTACCGTCTCACGATCACTTGAGATAAATTCCATGAAGTGATGCAAGTGAGCGTGGGTTGAGTCCAATACTCAGCCCTTATGAGTACTCATGAATGTTGTAGCAACCATTGCATTGTCTAAAGCACTTTAGACAAATCATACAAGCCAGATTCATGACAGTCTTGAATCAATACTTACTTCCAAAGTTTTACTGACTGTGGATGGTTTGAATAATATGATATATACCATAACATAATTATTCTGGAAGTAAAAACATGCAAAATTGAAACATAGTAAACAATCAACACAAGATAGTAACACCTTACTCGTAAATAAATAACAACTTTTATTTATCATCAAATGTCAATTACATTTTACAAGTTTCAGGAATCTAATTATTGAAACTAATATCATCCTTCAGGCCAATGCGCCTTGCATGCTGTAAATGCTTAACCCTGCTCAGTCCCTTCGTGAGGGGATCTGCCGGGTTCTCATCCAATGATACCCTCTTTGCCATGAAGAGTCCTTCTTCTATTCTATGTCTGATGAAATGGTATTTTCTGTCAATGTGCCTAGATCTCCCGTGATCTCTTGGTTCTTTAGCCAAAGCAACCGCACTTTCACTGTCACAGAAAATTTCCATTGGCTCCTTTATAGCTGGTGCAACTCCAAGGTCTCCGATGAAGTTCTTTAGCCATATCTCCACTTTTGCTGCCTCGCTTGCTACTATGTACTCTGATTCATAAGTCGAATCAGCTACTGTCTCCTGCTTGGAACTTTTCCAAGTAATTGCTCCTCCATTTAGGATAAAGACCCAGCCCAACTGAGAGCGGAAATTATCCCTATCAGTTTGAAAGCTAGCATCACTATATCCTTCCACTCTCAAGTCATCACTGCCTCCGAGGGTAAGGACCCAGTCCTTAGTCCTCCGCAAATACTTGAGAATGTTCTTTACTGTTGTCCAGTGTGCCTTGCCAGGGTTCCCTTAATATCTACTGACCATGCTCAAAGCAAAGGCCACATCAGGGCGAGTACAAGTCATAGCATACATGATCGAGCCCACAGCGGAAGCATACGGTATCTGACTCATTTCAGCTATCTCAGCCTCTGTACTCGGACTCTGAGTCTTACTTAACTTGGCATTACTCTGGATTGGTAATTCTCCTTTCTTGGAATCTTGCATACTGAACCTCTTCAGTACCTTATCCACATAAGTACTTTGACTAAGTCCAATTAGTCTCTTACTCCTATCTCTCAATATCCTTATCCCTAGGATATAGGCAGCTTCCCCAAGTTCCTTCATAGCAAAACACTTCCCAAGCCAGGCCTTAACCTCCTGCAAAGTTGGGATGTCGTTTCCTATGAGAAGTATGTCATCCACATACAACACCAAGAAGCTAACTATGCTCCCACTAGCCCTGACATACACACAAGACTCATCTTCACTCCTAGTAAAACCAAACTCTCCGACTTTCTCATCAAAGCAAAGATTCCACCTGCGAGATGCTTGTTTCAATCCATAAATGGATTTTTCAAGCTTACACACTCTATTAGGGTATTTTGGATCGACAAAACCCTCTGGCTGAGCCATGTAAACATCCTCAACCAACTTCCCATTAAGGAAAGCGGTTTTGACATCCATTTGCCATATTTCATAGTCGTGAAATGCAGCTATGGCTAACAACACTCTAATAGACTTAATCTTAGCTACTGGTGAGAAGGTCTCATCATAGTCCACTCCCAGAGTTTGAGTAAAGCCCTTCGCAACCAGTCGCGCTTTATAAGTGTGTACTTTCCCATCCATGTCGGTCTTCTTCTTGAAGATCCATTTGCACCCAACTGTCTTACGACCTGGTACATTGTCAACCAAGTTCCAAACTTGATTGTCATACATGGACTGAATCTCGCTGTCCATAGCCTCCTTCCATTTCGCAGACTCAGGGCCTGCCATGGCTTCCTTATAATTATTAGGTTCATCCAAATCTATCAGTGTACTATCACTGATAAATGTATCACCTTCGGTGGTGATGTGATAACCATAATAAAAATCAGGTGTGTTCCTCATCCTAGTGGAACATCTTGGAGGTGCAGACTCATCTATCGGCTCAACAGGAGTTTCCTCCTCAGGTTGGCTGACAGCATTTGAGGTTCCTTCACCACTTGACTCTTGAAGCTCTTCAAGGTCAATTTGCCTCCCACTATCCCCTTGGATTATAAATTCTCTCTCACGAAAGACTCCTCTTCTTGCTACAAAGACCACATTGTCACTGTGTCTGTAGAAGAGGTAACCAAAGGATCTTTGTGGGTAGCCGATGAAAATACACCTCTCGCTTCGGGGTCAAGCTTGTCATGAGTCTCACGCCTCACAAAAGCTTCACAACCCCAAATCTTGATGTGGTCCAAATTGGGCACTTTCCCAGTCCACATCTTGTGAGGTGTTTTGGCAACCGTTTTAGTAGGGACTAGATTAAGGATATGGGCGGCAGCCTCTAAGACATACCCCCAGAAAGAGATTGGTAAAGAAGCTCGACTCATCATGGAACGAACCATATCCAACAAGGTTCGATTGCGCCTCTCAGCTACACCATTCAACTGTGGTGTCCTGGGAGGTGTCAATTGTGAGACAATCCCACATTCCTTAAGATAGTCAAGGAACTCAGTGCTAAGATACTCTCCTCCCCGATCAGATCGGAGCATCTTGATGTTCTTGCCCAATTGATTCTCAACTTCCTGCTTAAACTCTTTGAACTTTTCAAAGGTTTCTGACTTATGCTTGATTAAGTAAATATATCCATATCTATTGTAATCATCAGTAAAAGTCACATAATAATGATTAGCATCCCTTGTAGCAACTCTGAAGGGCCCACACACATCCGTGTGTACAAGGTCCAACAAACCTTCACCCCTATCACAAGTACCTGTGAAGGGCGACTTTGTCATTTTTCCAAGTAAACAAGACTCGCAACTATCATCTAACTTGAGGTCAAATGATTCCAAGACTCCAGCCTTTTGGAGTTGGCCTATGCGCTTCTTGCTAACATGTCCAAGACGACAATTCCATAAGGATGCTTTATCCAAGCTATCAGAAGAATCAATATACAACACATTATTTCCTAGATTGTCTATAACATTCACGGCTTCATATACACCATCACAAGGTATTGCTTTAAAGTAAAATACATCATTGTAATAAACATTAATAGCACCATTTTTATTATCAAATGAAAAGTAAAACCTTGTTTGTACAAGCCATGAAAGGAAATAATATTTCTCGCCATTTCGGGCGAGTAACAACACTTATTCAAATCTAACATTAACCCATTATTAAGCAATAAAGAATAAACTCCTATTTTGGTAACAGGTGATGCTTTCCTGTTGCCCATGACTAAGTTTATCTTCCCGTGCTCCACTTGCTCACTTCTTCTTAGTGCCTGCAAATCAGTACAAATGTGAATACCACACCCTGTATCAAGCACCCAAGAATTAGCATTAGATGAGTTGTTAGACAATATTGTCTAAATACCTGCATGGGTGGGTTTAACCTTCCCATCCTTTACATCTTGCAGATATTTGGCGCAGCTTCGCTTGAAGTGTCCCTTATCTTGGCAATAGAAGCACTGTGCTTCCTTTGGGTTCGAAGAAGGAGTAATGGGACCTTTCTTTGTCCCACTTGAAGAGGAACCATCAAGAGTCTTACCCTTGGTACCCTTTGAAGGGCTTTTCCTCTTCTTACCCTTCCCTTGCCCAATTGCAAGAACAGGGGCTGTTAAAGGAGTAGAAGTAGCAACCGCTTTACCCTTAAGGCCATTTTCAGCTGTACTTAAGAGTCCTTGAAGTTTGCTAAGTGTGACTACCTCCTTATTCAGATGATAAGTCATACGAAACTGATCATAACTCGAAGGTAAGGAATGGAGAATGATGTCAATTGCCAATTCCTCAGGGAAGTCAACATTGAGCTTTAGCAACCGGTCAACAAACCTCTGCATCTTCTGCAAGTGACCGGTGATGGGTTCACCATCCTTCATCCTTGCGGTTATCATGGAGGAAATGATTTCATACCTCTCTTGATGCGTGCTCTGTTGGTATCTTTCCATCAGATCTAGGTGCATCTCATAGGGGTAGAAATCTTCATAAGATTTTTGGAGTTCCGGAGTCATTGTGGCCATCATGATGCAGGACACCTTGGTGGCATCCTTCTTATGCGCAATGAACTCCGCAAGCTCTTCTGGAGTAGCAGTGGCTTCATTAACAACCTTAAGCTCCCTATCAAGGACATATTCTTTGTCCTCATAGCGGGTAATCATCCTGATGTTTCTGATCCACTCATTAAAGTTGGATTCATCAAAGATGACCTTACCACACAAGTTCATTAGGGAAAAGGAGCCTGTAGGGTTTGAGCCAGCAGCGTTATTGGAAGACATCTGGAATAGAAGGAAGATAAGTTTCATTAGATTAAGAGTCCTTAATAAGTCACCCAAATGAAATATTAAGGCTAGGATCCAACAAACTATTTATAGGTGGAAGAGGGATGCCGTAATCCACACTATAAAATATTTGAAGGTAGGTAAATGACGATTTACCAATTTCCACCATAAGACGAAATATTTTATTATTAGGTTTTATTGGTTTTGAAACTCCTAGATCTTTTGAGATACATTGAACTTTTCAATGGCATGTTTGAATCTCGAATGTGCCGTCTCAAGTTTGTGACTGGGATGCCGAGGATCACAAACAAGGTGTGAATAACCATACAAATTGACTTGGTACCCTTAACAATATTACCTAATCGATGTGCCGGTTAACCACACACGCTCCACCGATATATAATAAAGTCAAGTTACCCTTTGCCACTCTTACTAGTCCATGTTAGTGTGCCGGTTAACCACACATGCTCCACTAACGACTTGGTAAGGTACAAAGTGTAATTTTATGGGCTAGCGCCAATTTCACATTTTCCTAAAGTAACTAAGATTGGGAATTTATAATGGATAGTTACTTTATAATTTATTATACTTTTAATGGGAATTTAAAGTCATATCCTACCCGTTCGGCTAACGACCCTTCACCGATCAAGGAAGCGGTGGGTGAGAGTGGACACCCATTAAGTCACCATTTTATAGGCAACAACCTTATACCCCCTTATAGACCGGCTTCGTGAATGAGGCCTACTAACGGTAAGAACGACATATTCTTATACATATCTATATAATAAAATTATAATAATAGTATAAGTGTTGATTTTTAAACTTTTTAAAAATCTAAGGTTTAATTTGGAATTAAAGTATTAGAGTGTAAGACTTTTCAAATTCCAAAACTTGAGGGCAAGAATTGAAACTATTCCAAGTCTCTTCAATTTTGTAACTTATGAGTTTTAATGGTTCATAAAAATGAAGACTCTTCATTTTATGAAACCTCTTTAGTTCTTTAATCATAATTTAAAGAAGTGACCTTTGGTTATCCATAACTTGAGGACAAGTTATGAACACCATCATTACAATTAAGATCAAGAATTAAACACACATGGTGGTTACACATAATTCCTATGATCTTCTAAAAAACTCATAAGAGCACAAATTCATGTCAAGCAATTTCAAGAAATCATATGAACATATATAATACTTTGAAACTGTTAAAAGTCATGTAAAATGGATTAACATAATCATTATCATTTTGAAAAACAGATTTTACAAGTCCAAAACAGATTGGGATAATGATTCTAATCCATTTCCAGCAACAAAACACGAAAAGACTGCCCAGCACGCACCTACTCGTCGAGTGCATGATCCCACTCGACGAGTATGATGAATTTGTACATGGACTCGGCGAGTCCTCCCCATGAACTCGGCGAGTCTAGTCGACAGTGAGCAGTTTTTTCGATTTTCAAGCAGTTTTGCATCAAGTATACAGAAAACAATCCTAGGCTCTGATACCACTGATGGGTTTTGAGCATTCTAACACTTCCTAAGTGTACATGCAACCCTAATAACCTTGAATCTATGTTTTCTCTATATACATGCAAATTTCTTTTTCAAGGTTCTATCCTAACTAGCATGGCATGGGGATTACATAAAATATAAAACTAGTAAAAATACATACCTTGTTGTTTCTTGGATTCCTTCAAGACTTTGTGAGCCTAGCACCCTAAATGTTGTGCCTCAAATGCTTCACACAACACCACAAAAATTGGAATAACTTGAGAGAATACTTGTAGCACTCAAAATCGGTTATGCCCTCTCTAGTAACCTTACTAGCTCCGATTTCACTAGCCAAAGGGTCCCTTTTATAGTGGTGTCACAATTAGGGTTTTCACATGAATACTCTTAATTGTCATGACTCTTCATTTCTCATGACCCATGGGTTTGTAACTCCCATGGATTATCCATGGAGCTCCAAATGGTTACATCCATAACCCATAAACCATGGATCATTAATCCACCATAAAAGAATTGATGATTGTCATAATCAACCCTTATATATTTAATTAGTCTCACTTTGATCACCAAATTAATACTAGATTAATACTTGATCAAATACTAATTAAATAATACTATTATTAATATATTAGAACTTATAATATATTAATAATCATAAGTGCCATATTCTCTCATTTAGTCTATCCAAGTATTGCAATGCCATGCAACCCAAATGGACCATGCCGGGTCGGGTCAAGTACATACCAAATAAAGTTATGGACTTAGACACTATATCCAACAAAAACTTGTTGTTATCTATTCCTAAGCAATATATCATAACTCTTAAGTAACAACTCAAAATTCTGATCACTGAACCATGTGATCGAAATCCATCTTCGTGATAAAAAACAACATATACTTTCTTTAAGCTTCCTCTCTTTTCTTTGATTATTAAAACATCAACATGTGACCTATTCATATCATGCAATAAGGATCTACAAATAGGAACTTAATAGATTTAGATAATGGACTTTACTTGAAGTAGAGTCAAACTTATTGACTTTACCATCCTTATGATCTTTCAGGTAAATTTGGCAGCTTCGCAACCCATGCCCCCTTCCTTTGGCAATAGGCACATATGGACTCTTTTGGAATGGTACATGGGACTATCTCAGACTTAGCCTTTCTCTTTACCATTTGGTCAACCGAGTTGACTATGGCCGATCCCTTTCCATTGGGAAGAGAAAGTTTTTCTGGACTTCCAATGTCACCATTGTCAATGTCCAAATAGGTTTGGGAAGTAGATCTGCCAATCTAATTTGCTTTACCAATGCTCCAAATCATTGTTGATTCAGCATCATCAAGCAAATAGGTAAGATCATTAAGGGTCATGTCGTGATCTGTCATTAGAGAGTGACGGAAGAACCTAGTCAACAGCCAGCTACCTCGAGACTTCGACACCAGACTCTCCCGGCTTGTCAATATGTAACTTAACCTCTAAGATGTAAGAACATATAGACTTTGCTTGCCAATAGGGATTGAGTGACTTAGAACTTATCAAATCTTGAAACTTGTGGGATAGGGAGATTTATTGGAGGAGGTGGAGGAGGTGAAGTATGATTTCCTGTCCCACTAATGCAAAACAAAGGGATTGATCTTTCACCTTGGTTGCCATTTGGGATATCATCTTTATTAGGAAGCTTGTTCTTAAAGATTTGGGAAGACCATAGTTGTCTGAAGGATACATCTATAAGGGAGAAATTCAAGTTAGTTGATTTAAAGTCCTTAATATAACACCCAATATGAAATATTAAGGCTAGGACCCAACAACCTATTTATAACTGGAAAAGGGATGCCATAATCCAAATTATAAAATAGTTGAAGTTAGGTAAATGACGATTTACTAATTTCCACCATGAAAAAACGAAATATAATTAAGTTTTAATTGGATTTGAAACTCCTAGATCTTTGGAGATACATTGAACTTTCAATGGCATGTTTGAATCTCGATTATGCCCACTCAAGTTTGTGACTGTGATGCCGAGGATCACAAACAAGGTGTGAATAACCATGCAAATTGATTTGGTACCCTTAACGTTATCACCCAATCGATGTGCCGATTAACCACACACGCTCCACCGATCTATAATAAAGTCAAGTTACCCTTTGCCACTCTTACTAGTCCTTGTTAGTGTGCTGGTTAACCACACATGCTCCACTAACGACTTGGTAAGATACAAAGTGTAATTTCATGGGTTAGCACCTATTTCACATTTTCCTAAGTAACTAATATTGGGAATTTTTAAGTGTTTTGTTACTTAGTATTTATCATTATACTTGTAATGAAGGGAGAATTATAGTCCCGTCAAACCCGTTCGGCTAACGACCCTCCACCAGTTAAGGAAGCGGTGGGTGAGAGTGGACACCCATTAAACTGCCATTTTATAGGCAGTAACCTTATACCCCCCTTATACACCAGCTTCATGAATGAGGCTTACTAATGGTAATATTGACTTTATCTTATACATATCTATATAATTAAAATTATAATAATAGTATAAGTGTTGAATTTTAAACTTTTTAGAATTCTAAGGTTCAATTTAAAATTAAAGTATACATGAGGGGGTAACTTTATAAATTCCAAAACTAGAGGGTAAGTTTTGAAACTATTTCAAGACTCTTCAATTCATAACTTATGAGTTTAATGGTTCATTAAAATGAAGACTCTTCATTTTATGTAACCTCTCATTCTTTAATGACAATTTTAAAGAAGTGTCTCTTGGTAATCCATAACTTGAGGACAAGTTATGAAGTTCATAAAGAAAACATTTATGAGAAGAAATTTTTCATTTTGTAACCTATGGCATTTTTATAAGTTTTAATATTCATAAATGTGACCTTTTATGTAACTTGAGTACAAGTTACAAAAACACATTTTATGAACTAACTCTAGATTAATTTGGATTGAAAACAACTAAAACACAATTTTTTTCATTAATCTAAACTAACTCATAAATCAAGGAAACATAATGTAACACCTGAGTCCTGGTATGTATTTTATTCACGTATATTTCTCATTTTGGCCTGGGACTCGGCGAGTTGGTGGCCCAACTCTTCGAGTAGAAGCGAATTGGACACAAGATTTAAGTCACTGAGTCGGCGAGTCGGAGACCGGACTCGGTGAGTCCGTGCTGTCTGCACAAAAACCCTAATCTAAGGATTTGCACCATATTTAAGCATCTCATTCAGCCTCCCTTTGTCCCTATTGGTCCCAGAGACCCTCCATATTAAACCCTAACTGTGTGTGTGAAGATCCAAGAGTTTGTGAGTGATTTTGGGTGCTTTGTGGTGTCAAGGAAGAAGGAATAGCTTAGGAGATCAAGAGAGGACCAAAGGAGTTCGAGTTTGTGCAGCATTTGCAGTCTTCAGAAGGTATAAAGTCGTTACCTTGCTTGTTCATTTTCTAGATACCTTTTTGGGGAGATTTAGGGCTTTTATAAGCCATTCTTGGTGACCAACCATGATTACAAGCATGGTTGGGGGTTAAGGCTTCAGATCTAGGTCCATGGAGGGGTTACAAGGTAGAAAGGGGTTGCTTTTGCACCCATGGAAGGTCCCTTGCAACTTAAGAGTCCCTTTTAGGGCCTTTAAGGCCCAAAGTCCATGCTGTCTGGACTTGGACAGTTAGACTCGGCGAGTCGTTCTTGGGACTCGGTGAGTCCGAGGCTAGACTTCCCTTTTCTGTTATGGGTCAAGGAGACCCAGTTGTATGTTCGAAAGGTTTAGAGGGTCCACGGGAGTGACCCAACATTTTGGGCTAAGCCATAGTCCTGGAGTTCATAGGACTCGGCGAGTGCATGAGCCAACCCGACGAGTCCAAGGCAATCTCCCAACAGTTGAATATGAACTCGACGGGTTTTTCATACAACTCGGTGAGTCAAGGACAGGACTAGTTCATCAGATAAAGGTGAACTCGACGAGTTGTTCATACAACTCAGCGAGTCGGATGAAGGTTCATTCGATGTTCATATAGAAGGGGAACTCGTCGAGTCATTGCTAAACTCGACGAGTAGGGACGTGGTTAAGGTCGGTTAAAGTGTTAGGGACTCAACAAGTTGGCGGCCCAACTCGGCGAGTCAGGTCAACTAGAAGTTGACCTTGACTTGACTTTGGTTTTGAATTGGTCAGGGGTAAAATAGTCATTTTACCCTAGGAATAGTATCAATGTCTGAATAAGTGTTTTATGGAAATATAGTCGGATGTTCACCGGAGCAGCAGTCAGACATTTGCAGATCAGCTTTTCAGCAGTCAGCCTTTCGAGGTTAGTTACCTTCCAGTAAGGGTGGGCCTAAGGCCACAATGTCGGCCCACCAAAAAGGAGTATTTGGTAGATGATTGTCTTTGTGATAATTATCTTTGTTTGGTTATGTGCTTTGGTCATGACATATGCATGTATGATATGCTATGTGTGTAGTAGGGATTAGTTTTCCCTAAAGTCGGTCTTTAGGATCGAAGGGTAGGTCAGTACCCAATTATGCCTGAATGTATGTTCATATCTCACTATTGTATGCTAGTGGTAGCGGTGAAATAGTCCCCAGTTACCGTTTGAAAAATACCGATGGTGGTTATCGGTTGAAAGATACCGAAGGTATGCACCGGTTGAAAGATACCGATGGTGATTACCGGTTGAAAGATACCGAAGGTTGTTACCGGTTGAAAGATACCGATGATATTTTATGGTATGTGGTACGATGGGGGAACTCACTAAGCTTTGTGCTTACAGTTTCAGTTTTGGTTTCAGGTACCTCTTCGTCTAAGGGGAAGGAGTCGACGGCATAGCATCGCATCACACACATGGTTTCCACATCAAATTTTCTGGGATTATACTCTAATTTTCATGGGTCCTGATGATATGGTTTTTGAGACATGACTTAATTGTTTTATGAATGCTGTAATATTGACGATGTTTTGGTAATATGTTTTATGATTTACTTAAATCAAAAATGAAATTTTTGGCCTCAAATTTTGGGATGTTAAAAGTTGGTATCAGAGCCCTGGTTTGAGGAATTCGAACACACCCTCGGGAGTGTCTGAACTCAAACCGAGGGACTAAAAGATTTTTACAAAGAAATTGGTTTTCTAAAATCTAAGTTAAAGGATTTTAAGAAAGATGAGGTGTATGATGCGTGCGACCGGATGGGCTCAAGTAAGTTTCCCTAAGATACCTATACTTGTTATGTTATATGGTTTCGATACTAAAAATTGCATGCTAGAATAGGACTAAGGATCTAGGAGGATACCTTGTGTGCCTGATATATGATTATGAGAATTGCATGCTAGAATAGGGCTAAGGATCTAGGAAGGATGCCTTGAATGCCTGTTGTATGAGCTGTATGCTAGGACTGCTTAGCCAGCAGTAGGATAGCCCGGATAGGTTATGTTTGATGTGTCTACTCGATGCATGAATGCTTCTTGCTTTGTGCTATGGGAGTTCCAGCCAACTTCCACTAACTTGTGAACGGATATGTAGCAGTATCCGCAAGCTAGTTAGGGGAGGTGGTGGGGACTCTTAGTGCAGCTGATGGCGGAGAGTGCCCTAGGGTAAGCTAGGATGAGGTCAGTGGACAAGGTATCGGTGAATGGGACTTGGTGAAGTAGAGGCAATCCTTGAGGAAAGTACGGATAGATGTGGAAGGTATTATGGGCCCGTACTACTGAAAGAAGATGATCCGTACTCAAGTCAAGGAGGGCCGAGATGGAACCAGGAAACTAGGGAAGTGTGTGAGACCTCTCGAAAGTTTATGTGACCCTGATAATTATATGTTTTATTTTCAGAATAGTGGTCCCACGACATGGAGCGGGAGGTTCCGGATCTGGTTCAAAATCGGGCTCGGGTGCAGGATACGAGCATGAGGATGAAGGGTTATGTGAGTTCATCGCGTCTGAGATCACCAGAGGTATCCTTGATGTGACCCCAATTATCTTCGAGTCGATTAAGGAGGGGATCATCGATTTGATGGAGGATCGCCTCCGATCATTCAGGAGTGATTTAGCGTCTAGCCAGACAGGCACGCACACACTGTCCTTTAAGGACTTCAGGGGGAGTGGTGCGCCGGATTTCCATGGGGTGAAGGACCCCATTGCTGCTAGGAGATGGATCGCAGACATCGAGTCTGTGCAGCTGACGAGCTTCTTCCCGGAAGGGTCGAAGGTCCGTTTCGATGTAGGATGTTTGAGGGGTCGAGCCAGAGATTGGTGGGAGTTGATTGGTTATACGTTGGGAGCCTTGGATATTGAGGCTATAATGTGGTCAGATTTTGTGACCCGATTCAGGGCCGAGTTTGCACCATCTGTGGAGCTTCAGCAGCTGGCCAGGGAGTTCTTGGATATGAGACAGACTACGGAGATTGTGGCGGAGATCACCGCCTAGTTCCGGGAGAGGGCTTTGTTGGTGCCCCAGTATGCGGGTGATGAGGACATGAGATGGACCCGCTACCATGACATGCAACGAGCTGACATTCGGGAGCATGTCAGTTTTTTAGCTTGCCCTACCCTCGATTCCATGATTGCCAGTGTCACACCCCAAAACCGGTAATGGCGGAATACGTTTCGGGGTGGAGGACGTCATGTACAATATCATCATAATTGTATAGTAGTAAAAACAAGAAACATGCAAACATTTCATTTATATAGTGAGTTTAATTACAAGTGTGTTCTATAATGTTCATCAAATACGAAAAGTAATAAGAGATGGATCTTGTATGCTCCACCTTCTACAAAATGCTGCACCTGTACCTGTCTATCCTTTGACCTGAGGATACAAGTTATTTTGAAAACGAGTATCAGCATAAAGCTGGTGAGTTCATAAGAGTTTAGTATAAATTTTAGTATAAGATGTATTAGTGCAGATAGTGTGAAAAGCTGCAGTTTACATTCGTAAGTAGTAGGAAACTCTAGAAAATCCTATATTTTCCAGAAAATACCTTGTAAGTGAAAGCCTTTAAGTTGCAAGTACTTATCTTCATTTAAAACCATTTGTTGTAAAGGTATATTAGTGAGTCTCCAATAGGTAGTGTAATAAGAAAAGTTATGCCTGATATAGGTAATTGTGGGGCAAACTCCCATAAGAAATAGATACTTATTTACTTCGGGATTTTAACTTATTCTTTAGTGTTAGTATTTTAGTGTGAATGTAGTGTATTCCTTGTATGCTACTGATAGTGTGAGTAATAGAGTACCCCATGACCTTCCCGGTCATGCATAGTGTAGAGAAGTAGCGGCATCCCTGGGCCTGCACGGCTCGGACTGAGGTTAACAGTCGGGATGTAATAGTGTCTGCCCCGTATAGATCTATACATGTAGCGTCGTCTTCCCGTTGGAAAACTCTGGGCATAGTATGTAGCGAATAGCGTATCTTGTAGTGGGTTAGTGTGTTATCCCCTGATTAGTGCTTTCTCTTGTATTATAGTGTAGTAGTCTTTTGTATAGCTCGTAGTGAGTTCTCTTACTAGTGTGATGTCTCGTAATAGTGTGTATTATAGTATGTAAAGTAGTGGCAGTAACTGTTGGATTAGTGTCTAAGTCCATAACTATTTTGGTATGTACTTGACCCGATTATGAGCATGGTCCTTTTGGGTTGCCTTCACCATAGCAATATGTAGGATGAATTAAGGATAGAGAGGTTTAAATATGATTTATTAATATATTATGAGAATAATATATTAAAGGAAAAATCATATTGTTTAATTAATATTAGTCAAGAATTAATTGATAATTAATTTTGTGGCTAAAAGAGATTAATTAAACTTAGGGGACTGAAGTTGTAATTATAAGATAATTATAATTGGGCTATGGATCACCTAATAATATATAGGTTGGACGAATTCTATGGGAAGCCCATTAGAAATCGTCCAAGGGATATGTTTAAGGAGTCCATGGGCTGCTTAGGGCCTAAGCAGTCAGATTAGGGTTTCCTAGTTGTAAACCCCAATAGCCTACATGTATATAAAGGACCCTTAAGCCCCAAAAACGTGGACAACACTTCCATTAGGGTTTCCAGCCATTTTGGTGCCTCTCCTTTCTTCTCCTCTTCATCCAAGTTGTATATGGTGTTTGTGACTCCATTAGAGGTGCAGCACTTGAGGCACTAAGCTTTCTAAGGCCAATCCAAGCAAGGAATTGATTGTTATTGCTATATAACAATCAAAGGTAATTCTCTAAACCCTAATTCAGTTTATAATATGTTAGATCTAAGTTTATTAGTCTTGGATTCAAAGCCTGTACAATAGAGAAACCTAGATCCAAGCATTAGGGTTTGTATGAGCACATAGGATTGTTCTTATGCATAAAACCCATCAGTGGTATCAGAGCCTTGATTGGTTTCAGTTGTATGTGATGCTTAACTGCTTTATTTGATGAAAAACGAATTTTTGGCCTCTGCCCGACCTGACTCGGCGAGTCAGTGGATGAACTCGGCGAGTCTGTCTGACTCGGCGAGTCTAGGGGTCAGACAGAGGGATTTTCGGGTTTTGGCTGCTGTTTTGACTTGGACTTGATGCTTAATTTGTTTTATAAAGTTAAAATCCGAATTTTATCTTAATTAAGTGTTTATCCATGCCAAAACAATAGATAATTTCAAATCTTTTAAATATTGGTTGTTTATGTGATAAATATGGATTATTTAAAGTTATTTGGGAATTATCTAATGACTAAAATAAGATTAGGTCAAATATAGATAATTATGAAATTAATTGTTTAATTTGAATTATTTGTTGTTTGATCCCTAATGTTTTGAAATGTTTCAAAACTTGCCCTCAAGTTTTGGAATTTAAAATTTGACTAAAAGTTTAATTTTGAAATGTTAAATTCTAAAACCCTAGTAATTTGAAAAGTTCAAATCACACCCTAATGGTTTTATTAATTAATTAAAGTGTATAATTAAAAGTGATTTAATAAACCCATAAAGTTTTGGTTTACATTTAATTAAATTAAAAGTATAATTTTACTAAATTAAACCACCTAGTATTTTAAAAGTGTAAAATACACTCTATACTATATATAACATTAAAAGTCTAATATTATATATGTATGAGTAAACAGTCAGTCTTACCGTTAGTAGGCCTCATTCACGAAGCTGGTCTATAAGGGGTGTTTAAGCAAATTGCCTATAAAATGGCGATTGAATGGGTATCCACTCTTACCCACCGCACTCTTAACTAGTGGAGGTTCGTTAGCCGAACGGGTAGGATAGGACAGAAACCTTCCATTATAAGTATAATGAAGTACAAAGTAACTAAATGCTTTTTCAAATTCCCAAATCATAGTTACTTTAGGCAAAATGTGAAATTGTATGCTAACCCATGGAATTACACTTCGTACCCTTGTCAAACGTTAGTGGAGCGTGTGTGGTTAACCGGCACACTAATTTGGGGATGACATTGGTAGCGAAGGGTGACTCGATGTTTGTCATAGATCAATGGAGCGTGTGTGGCTAACCTGCACATTGATTAGGTGATTGTAGCATTGGGTGCACCACGTGATTCGTATGGTTATTCACACCTTGTTTGTGATCCTCGGCATCCCAGTCACAAATAGTAGGGCATAATCGAGATTAAACATGCCATTGAAAAGTTCAATGAATCTCAAAAGATCTAGGAGTTTCAATTCATTTAAAACTTAATCTTCCTTTTCGTTTTTCATGGTGGAAATTGGTAAATCGTCATTTACCTACCTTCAAATAATTTGCAACTAGATTACAGCATCCCTTTTCTAGGTTGTAGAATATTGTGTTGGATCCTAGCTTGATGTTTCATTTGGGTGTTACATCAAGAATTCTAATCAACATAACTTGAATTTTCTCTCGTTTGTAGATGTCTGAATCTTACAATGGTCTTCCCAAATCCTTTGGAACAAGCTTTCCAAATGAAGATGACGTTCCGAGATACGATCAAGGAAATGAGAGTCATGCTTCACTTCCTCCACCTCCTCCAATCATTCTCCCTAACCCACAAGTTCAAAGGCTTGAAAAGTTCAAGATCACTCAAGCCCTTTTGGCAAGTAAACACGAAGATGGGAAACCTGTGTGTGCACACGTCTTAGAGATGAAGTCACACATTGATAGGTTAAGCATGTTGGGTGTCGAGATTTCAAGCGAGTTGGCTGCTGACTGGGTTCTTTAGTCACTTCCTGAATCATATAGTGAGTTCGTTAGAGAGTACTATATGATGGATCACGACGTGACCCTCATTAATCTCACCTATTTGCTTATAGCTGCTGAATCAGCAATGATTTGGCGTGCTGGTCAAGCAAACTTGTCTGGTGAATCAAACTCCCAAACTTCGATGGACACTGGCAACATTGGAAGTGCATAAAGAACTAAGTCTGTGATTGTCCGATGTGCTGTGCCAAAGGAGTCCATTTGCTTTTATTGCCAAGAGAAGGGGCATTGGAGACGAAGCTTCCCTAACTATCTGAGAGATCTAAGAGATGGGAGAGTCAAGAAGTATGGCTCTGCTTCAGGTAAAATCCATCATCTAACTCTTTTGAGTTCCTATTCTAGATTCTTAATACATGATGTGATAAGATTACATTTTGATGTTTTGTAGGATCGAAGAAAAGATAGGAAGCTTGAGGGAAGAAGTGAGCTGAATCTAATCATGAAGAAATGGATTTCGATCACATTACTTGAAGAATGGATTCTTGAGCTACTACTTGGAGTTAGAATAGATTGTCAAGAAATATGTAATAACATAGTTTTTCAATTGAATTGCATTGTAAGGACAAATTTTTTCTGCAATAAAATGAATTTTAATTTTATCTTATTTATTTATCCTTGCGATGGCATGTATGAAAAAAATTGATGTTTGAATGTTTCTATTATTAGCAACAATGGATTTGATTCTTAATTATGTTATTTGTGGACATATCAAAATTTTACCAAATAGGGAGAGTTTGTCATCACCCAAGTTTCAATTGGACAGAAACTTGGAATCATGCAATGTGTATTGTATGATGAATGAAAAGCTTTCACATTTGGGAAACTTAGACTAATTCTTTGACAAAGTGTCAATTGAAGGACTAGGAGATCGAATACACTAGGTCGTACATTGATTAAGTCTACCACAAGAGTGACAAAGATATTCGTCATGATTTACTAAAGTTTAGTAAATATGGTTATACTTATAAGATTGAGTATAATTCTGAGTTAACTGAAATAGTTTCAATCAATAGCAGAAAGAATAAGAAGAATCAAGAAGGCAGAAAGATAAAAGTTTCTCCATTCTAAGAAGAAGGGAGAGTACCTTTTATTGTGTTTTATGATAAGTCTTAAAGATTAAGAACCATGTATCAATAGATACTCTAAGTGAGTCTTAGTGCAATTGCATGTCTAAGAAGAGGAATCGAGTATTGTAGAAATGGTTAAATCAATAAGTCAATCATACTTCGTTCCAATATCAAGTCTTAGAGTCAAGATTGTGACATTGAGTGAAAAGTCTTAAGTAGGTTTATAACACTCATCAAATGTGGAATTTGGAAAATTTTTCTTATTATTGCACATTAGAAATTGGTAAGTTGTGATGTCTTGGATAAGACAAAGACCAACTAGGACCAATTTGTGAAGTGTTTTGTCTTGATAAGAACTACACTAACTCTTGAATATTTGCTTTGTCAAGAAATGTTTCTTGACAAGAGAATCTTATATGTCAAGGAGTCAGTGGGAGTCTTAATGGTCTTGAAAGGTTTCAAGAACAAATCAAGAATATACCTTATAGATCATCACTAGCACACGACTTGAGGTTTACAACCTGTCGTGCTGACATTATTTTGTTTCTATGCCATTCCAATTGAGTTAATTTTGTATGTGAGTTCTATGAGTTCTCATTTGAATGCATACTAGAGCCTTAGTCGATGGAAAGTACATTGATATGCAAGGACAAATTACTAAACTACTTGGAAGACATGGTGGGCACTCGTGTTACCATAAGGCAAGAAATCAAGATTAAGAAAGTTCAGTCCATATGAGGTTGAATTTGTCACAAACTTTGGTTTTGGCAAATTCACATGGATAGGAACTCATACACCGTAAAATCAAAGTGTCATAAGATTCCCTCCTTCATGAAAATGACTGTGAGGAAATGCTTTCACTAAGAGAGATCTTAAGAAGATAGCAATTGTGAAAATTGTATTCTCAAATTCGATTATGGTTACGGCATCCCTTTCCATAGTTCGAATTGTGAGATTTGGCAATTAGTTTGAACATTTGGAACTTAGTAACATAAGTTCTAAATTGTTTAAGCACACATATGAGCTATCTAAGGCAAAGGTGTATAAGTTTAAGAAGCTTAGATAAAGGCTTGTCGAAGCATCTGGTATTAGAAATATGAATTTCAGAAATTCAATAGGCATTGTTTTCTGAAAGTTCATTTTTTTTCTGAATACATGTCAAATCTAGTGGGAGCATAAGTGTTATGCTTATATGATAATAATCATCATGATAGTGGGAGCATAAGTGTTATGATTGTATGATTATTATGGCGAGTATTGCAAGTTAGCAATATTAATTATAGAAAAACAAAGATTCAATTTGCAAAGTTGCATGGGTTGAAAAGTTGTTTTTGCTATAATTAAGGGAGAGAATATTTTATTTCATTTCAAAATCTAAAGCTTAGATTGAGAAATTTTAACATTTTCAGTCAAAGGATACATTGTGTGTTCTTAAAATTCGATTATGATTACGACATCCCTCTTCATAGTTCGAATTGTGAGAACATGACACATAAAATATTATGGCAAAAGATTGGTAAAGTATCATATCTTTATGTAAGACATTATGCATCGTGTCCCATACGCTTCGGGTATAGGATCGATTACAAATGCTATAATATTTTTACCATTCTAAAATTTTCCAAATGTCTAGCACATTAAGAGGGAAAAAGGACTAGAATTGATTTTGACTAAAATAATTAAACAACTATCAAAGGACGATCCAAAGTTCACTGAGGATTGGTCGCTTGTGAGTAGTTGGAAGTATGGTATTGAATGGACCATATCGACATTATTATGAATAGGTAAGATTCTATTAAGAATGAGTTGTCATATGGCAAATGTGGAAATGTTTCCATATTGGGAGTTGGATATTGAGAGTCTATGCCTAGATTAGAAACTTTTATGCAGGAAGGATGTTCAAATGAATGTACTTTGAATGTGAGACTTCACGTCTATGGAATTGTCGTGTAACAATTTCCGATAGAGTACTTTGTAATTTCATTGGCCAAGTCTTGGTGACTTTTGTGCTATCACTTTACGAAAAGATCGTTGCGTAAAATGTTAGAATCTAGCATATTCGAGTAGTGGCGAGAACCTTGTGTTCTTACACTAACAATGGGGATTAAGGAATTGTGAAATGAGCATCATTGAAAAAGTTTTTCAATTGATCTATTTCACAAAGCATGGACCATAGGAAACAAAGTGTGCATGCTTAGAGCATGGGACAATTGTTGTTGTAATTCAAGTATTGAGTTGATTATCCGAAACATTAAATGATAAATAATGAGTGATCAATATGGTGGATAAAGAGAAGTGTTTTATTTACTCTCACAGGTTTGGGGCCATATAGGATTAAGTATTATTGTCATGTTTCAGTTTGCATGTTTTGACTTCCAGAATAACTAGGTTATTCAAACATCCACAGTCGGTCATACGTTGGGAGTAGGTATGAATAAAGACTATCATGAATCTGTCTGTAGATTGTCTGAAGTGTTTAGACATGGCACAAGTTTGCTGCAGAGTTCATGAGTGCTTTGATAAGATTAGAGTATTGGATTAAACCCACGCTCACTTGGATTTATCACGAGTGATTAGTGAGACGAGAATATTGTATATTCTTGAAACCGAGACATGTGAGTTGTTATTTGTTGGTCGGTTGCACATTGATAATAAGTAAACGCACCAGTAACTTGGTGCTATAAAACTTATTGTTGTGTGTGATTCGATCAGTAAATGCAAGCGAGCATTTGAGTCAAAGTTTATCCATTCCTTTTACCCAAAGTGGGATAAAAGCGATATCATTGGGCCTCTCGATGATTTAGTGATGACACCTAAGCGCTTGGCCAAGCCGGGACTAAGTTGATGTGTTCAATTGTAGTCTGTTATCGGTCGTCATAAATCGGAAGTCGGGAAACAGTATAGAGAGAATGATTGAAATTCATGTCTTTTGTCTATACGATATCTTGAGAATGGAGGAATATATAATCCCTTATCTAGAGGACACGCTATCTGATAAGATCAGAGTTGACAGCGGCTTTTGAAAGCTACGATTGCTGATTAGGTTCTGAAGTCATACGGAAAATAGTTATTAGACTTATCCAAGTGGGAGACTGTTGGATTAGTGTCTAAGTCCATAACTATTTTGGTATGTACTTGACCCGATTATGAGCATGGTCCTTTTGGGTTGCCTTCACCATAGCAATATGTAGGATGAATTAAGGAGAGAGAGGTTTAAATATGATTTATTAATATATTATGAGAATAATATATTAAAGGAAAAATCATATTGTTTAATTAATATTAGTCAAGAATTAATTGATAATTAATTTTGTGGCTAAAAGAGATTAATTAAACTTAGGGGACTGAAGTTGTAATTATAAGATAATTATAATTGGGCTATGGATCAGCTAATAATATATAGGTTGGACGAATTCTATGGGAAGCCCATTAGAAATCGTCCAAGGGATATGTTTAAGGAGTCCATGGGCTGCTTAGGGCCTAAGCAGTCAGATTAGGGTTTCCTAGTTGTAACCTCTAATAGCCTACATGTATATAAAGGACCCTTAAGCCCCAAAAACGTGGAAAACACTTCCATTAGGGTTTCCAGCCGTTTTGGTGCCTCTCCTTTCTTCTCCTCTTCATCCAAGTTGTATATGGTGTTTGTGACTCCATTAGAGGTGCAGCACTTGAGGCACTAAGCTTTCTAAGGCCAATCCAAGCAAGGAATTGATTCTTATTGCTATATAACAATCAAAGGTAATTCTCTAAACCCTAATTCAGTTTATAATATGTTAGATCTAAGTTTATTAGTCTTGGATTCAAAGCATGTACAATAGAGAAACCTAGATCCAAGCACTAGGGTTTGTATGAGCACATAGGATTGTTCTTATGCATAAAACCCATCAGTAACGAGTAGTAGTGGCCTTAACTATACCCATTATAGTTAACTTAGTGTGTGTAATTCTTGGCAATTACGTAGTGTAGGCATCGAATGAAATGAAAAGGCTCGTATCCAACACTAATGTACATGATATATAACTAAGAAATCAACGACAGTCGGATGGATAACAGCTACCCTAAGCCCACAATCAAACAAGAACAGGAAATAGGGCGAGCTATCGGTCCTAAGTCCTTCAAGTCTTACTTATATAAATATATTAGTGTGGTTACATTTTATAAGAAAGTTTATTTAATAAGAATCTTGTCCAAAGAAAACATTTAGAAAATAGTTCATTTGTCCAAAGTAGTTTCGAAAACGCAAAGTTCTTTTATAAGACATAGTGGTAAATCACATGTGATTTGAACTACGGGTAGTGAATCAGATGTGATTAATATTCATAAACATGTATATTTGACTTGTATCCCCCCCCTAAAACATATAAAAACATTTGAAAGGTTCATTAAACGGGTATGAACTCACAGTTTATCGTAGGGTTTGAGTGTCAACGGATGCCCTGAATGCCAATGGTCCCTATAAATCATGTGATGACGCATAATTGCGTTAGAACTAGGGTGTTTCATGCTTAAACATGATGGAAAAACATCCTTAGGGCTCGGCATTACTGAGTACAAATGTCTCATGATCCATACTTAATGATTCATGCAAGTTTAGGGCCAAAAGTGGGCATTTGAGTGAGTGCGTGGCCTTGAAATTGAGTGTGCGGCTGAGGTGTGCGGCCAGAAGGGTGTGTGAGGCTGCACACAAGTGTGTGCAGCCGTTCAGGGTGTGTGTGTGTGGCCGTTCAGAGTGTGCGGCCGTACACTCCTCTTGTGAGTCCAAATGAAGTGTTTGCTCTTCACACTAAGGAGATTTGAATGTGTGCTGCCCCCTCATGAAGGTGTGCGGCCGTACACCTTCAAGGGACCATGAATATGATGAACATGATGAGTTTTAAAGCTTGGGATTCAAGTGTTTACCACTAATAAGCTTGAAGATGAACTAGATCACAAACATGAGGCCTTCAAGGTGTTCTTGGTTGAATATTTTGGAGAGAGAAAGTAGAGAGAGAGTAAGGAGCATCCAAATGAATGAATGAAGTGGGTATCCATCTATATATATGTTTGGGTGTGAGGCTGGAGGGTGTGCGGTTGGGTGTGCGGCCGCACACATGGGTGTGTGGCCGTACACACCTCTTTTGGTGTGTTTGATCCAATTTCATGATGCAAAACACTTTCCAACACCTCCTAAGACCCATAACTAGACTATATTATGTCTAAAACACGCATTTGGAACCACAAGATTTACAAAGGATGATGAATTCAAGATTTAAAGACAATACGCGGACCAATTGCATAGGATGAAAGTTTCGGGTTGTCACAGCCAGGGCTAAGGAGAGGGAGATTGATCTGGAGCACGTCCAGAAGAGGAAGGCAGAGGAACGACAAACAGTAGGGGCTTTGGGGAAGAAGCCAAAGGGATTCGATGGTAGGCCAAAGGGCCAATCGGGGCGGGACCGCTGTGGGAAATACGGTCGGTCACATGAGGGAGTTTGTCGCACTGGGTCGGGTTCAGGCTACTACAAGTGTGGCAAGGTTGGGCATTTTGGCAGAGATTATACTGCCGTCACTCCTACGATTCCGACATCAGACCTGTTTTGCTTTCATTACAATTATAGGGGCCATAAAAAGGCCAACTACCCTAAATTGACAGCAGCAGCGGCGCCTGCAGTGGCGCTAACTCCAGCGACAACAAGGGTTGTGGATGGCCAGAAGGTCAAGTCGGAGGCTCCAGCCGTTTGAAGCGGAGCATTTCAGCTGACAGCCGAGGAGGCACGCGCTGCACTCGATGTGGTGACGGGTATGATTTGTTATCTATGCTTTTATGTTATGTTACTATGATTTTGATATATTTTGTGCCTTGTTTAGGATCGTTCCATGTGAACGACATCCCAGTTCAAGTGTTGTTTGATTCGGGTGTCACCTGATCATTTGGCGCAAGAAGTTTCCTGAGACTTCGGGCATGTTGGATTGCCCTCTAGAGGTCGAGATTGCGGAAGACCGGTTTCTATGAGCATCAGAGGTCTTCCGGGATTGTGTTTTGAGGCTGTTCGAGGAACGTTACATGGTGGGCTTGGTTCCCATACCTCTGCGGGGTAACGAGGTTATTATTGGTATGGATTGGCTTGGTTCCCAGTTCTCAATAGCTTTAATTATGGAAGGGTCCACATGGATTCCGTCTTCACTAACCACGTGTCCTAAGAATTCAACTCTTCGGATTTAAAACTCGCACTTAGAGAACTTCGCATATAACTTCTCTGATCGCAGTGTTTCCAGGACTCGTCGCAGGTGACCCTTATGTTCTTCCTCGCTCTGAGAGTAGACGAGTATATCATCAATAAAGACGATGACGAATTGATCTAGATACGGATGACATACCCTATTCATTAAGTCCATGAATACTGCGGGAGCGTTAGTCAGTCCAAAGGGCATCACCACGAACTCGTAGTGTCCGTAACGGGTTCGGAAGGCTGTCTTCGGAACATCTTCCTCAAGTACTCGTAACTGGTGATATCTGGACCTGATATCAATCTTGGAGAAGTAACTCGCTCCTTGTAGTTGGTCGAATAGGTCATCGATACGAGGGAGAGGGTAGCGATTTTTGACAGTGAGTTTGTTGAGCTCTCTATAATCGATGAACATACGGAACGAACCGTCTTTCTTCTTTACGAACAAGACTGATGCTCCCCAGGGTGAGAAGCTTGGTCTTATAAAGCCCTTGCTGAGCAGTTCGTTAAGTTGATCGAATAGTTCTTGCATCTCTGCAGGCGCTAAACGATAAGGCGACTTAGCTACGGGAGTAGCTCCTGGGACTAGGTCGATTCTGAACTCAACCTGACGTTTGGGAGGTAGACCCGGAAAGTCCTCCGGAAAGACATCGAGGAAATCACATATAACGGGGATGTCCTTTGGATCTTTCGCTTTCTGGCTAGTGTCGACAACGTGAGCAAGAAAGGCGCGGTATTCTTTACGCAAGTATTTCTGAGCCTGAATACTGGAGATGATACGAAGGCTCGTACCGGGTTTGTCTCCATAGATCAATAGAGTTTCGTGGTTTGGAAGATTCAGGCGAATGACTTTGTCGAAGCATAGGATATCGGCACGGTGGAGACTCAACCAGTCCATACCGACAATGACATCGAAAATTTTGATAGATACTGGTATGAGATTGATTGGGAATGAGTGATCGTCTAACGTGAGGGTACAACCTATGTAGATTTCGTTAGAGCTTGCAGTTTTCCCGTTAGCCATTTTTACGACGAATCTTTCTTTTAGTGATTGAGGGGATTGTTTGAGTAAGTGTTTAAACTTTTGATCTATGAAGCTTCTTTCTGCACCACTATCGAATAAGACACAGGCATAAGAGTTGTTGAGAAGAAACGTACCCGTGACTACTGTGGGATCCGCTACCGCCTCGTTATGACCAATAGCGAGTAGCCTACCAGTTCCCCCAGCATTCGCAGTCTTCGGACAGTTCTTCTTGAAATGACCAGCTTCACCGCAGCCATAACACATCGGGGTCACTCCCGAACTGGAAACTTGTGAGATAGGTTTGGGAGGGGCCTTGCAGAATCGCACAGTATGGCCCTTCCGACCGCATTTGGAACACTGCAATTCACGGCAGGGGCTGTTGTGGTGGAAAGGGCACTTGGGACACTTGGGCATATTCCCACTATAAGCCTTTGGCGGTGCAGGAGTGGCTGGAGTAGTGGCAGCATGGACCGCCACAATTTGTTGGTCCTTGGAGGAGGGTTGAGTTTTCTTGCCTTTCTTCTTATCCCATCGCATCCTCTTTCTGTCAGATGAATCGAGTGATGCAGTGGTAGTTGTGGTTGCTGTTGCTGGAGTAGAAGAGACTTCATGGTTGATCAGACTCTGGGCCAATTCCTTGGCGATGTTGAAGGTGGTAGGACGTGAGGCAAGAACATTTCCTCGATATGGGGGCACTAGACCCTAGATGTATCGTTCAATCTTCTTGCTTTCGGATGGGATCATGTTGGGACACATAGCCGCCAAGTCGCAGAACCTGGCCGTGTAAGCTATTATGTCAGTCCCTACCATCTTGAGGTTCCAGAGTTCCTCCTCAAGTTTCTGAATTTCGCCCCTAGGGCAGTACTCCCTCCTCATAAGGTCTTTAAGGGTTTCCCAGCCCATGGCATTGGCTGTTATCAAGGAGAGTGCACTGACATGGCCGTTCCACCATGTCAAGGCACTGTGTCGAACTGCTGAGGAGGAGGTGGTGGAGGAGGGGTTTGAGTTGCTGGTCTTCCTCTACTTGGATGCTTTTGTGGAGGCATATTTCACTGGAAGATCATAGAAATGATAGCAATAGTAAGAGTCTATTGTGGATATGAATAGATTGTTTCATGGATTAAATCAACATAATCCAAGATCAGAAAGAGAGTCATAGCGATAGAATAGTTAGCTGCCAATATACTGGTATTGATGATGTAATACAAGTTCAGGAAAAATTGACCTAACAGAAGGTCTTACATCAAACCATAGGGAAAAATGTCGGCAGTTTAGAGGTCTAGTTAGGGTACTTTTTAAGGCTAGGAAAGTTTATAGACAAAAGATCTACGGAACATTGAGAGAAAAGGCTAGTCCTTTAGACAAAAGAGTGAGGTAACTAGATGTCTTTTACTGGCGACGGTTACTTGTTGGGCGAACCCTCAGATCCGCTAGTCGACGCATAACTTCCTGAAGGTGTCGATCATGAATCCTTTGACGTGCTCGGAGTTCCCTAACTTCGGCTCGAGATGCAGCCAGCTGATGCTGTAGAGCCTCGTTGGTCCTCCTTGTCCTGTCCATGGCTTCTTCAAGTTGGCGGATGCGAATAGTGTTGAGATTCGAGTTGGCATCCACTTCTACAACTCGACCAATGGCTGCTTGACCCTGCTCGACATTCCTGGCAATCCTTCGGACCATGATGGGTAGAATTCGGTCCGCTGATCCTCCTTCGCTAATGTTGTAGAAGCTTCGGTCTCCATTGTAAGGTAAAGGTTGGCCCTGCTCCTCACTCCATCGATTCAGGGATATTGCCCACAAGGGAGTGGGACCCTGAAATGTCGGACGGGGGTTGGGGTTCGGAGCTTCAGGAGGTAGGTTGTTAACTTCTGGTTTGGAGCTAGAGCTATCTGAGAAGCCTTCAGCGTGATGATCATCCAAAGGGATCGGGTGATCATCATCTGACTCCTCATCGAGCCATCCTCCATTGCCCTGGTTTGGATAGTACGGATCACCGGGATGGTGGAAGCCAGCCATGCTATCTATGCGACAAAGGGGAAAAGAAGATTAATAGACATACTAACCTAAATTACTTATAAGATGATCATCACGAGTTAGACCAATATTTGCATAATGCATACTAATTACATGCGATCGGGGCAGGATAGTCCGTCGAATAAGTCACCCTAACTCTAAATCCACAACCAAACAAGGAACAGGAAGTAAAGCAAAGATCACAGATTCTAAGTCTATAACGCCCTAATCACAGGTAACCGGAAAGTATCCATTTAGCAACTATTGCTCCACTAGTAACGACCCTTTTTAGTTCTCACATATGTATGTTTTAGAGATACAGAATACTCCTATAGTATTCTTATACTAACGTTATTGTGGTAGTGTTGGTAAGTTTTAGACTTGTTGCAACACCACAACCAAGCTTAGGCACATGCTATTCACTCCTAGGAAAACGTAGTTGATCAGGCTACATCCCCCTAACTGTGACTATATGTCTCTAAGCCTAATTGTGTTGTCCAACAATCTTAATACTTTTGTTCTGTTCTAGTGTGATACTGACTTCTGTGTTTTATAGAGATGTGTGCATATATATACTTAGTTAAATCTTTTAGATGCTTAACAGTACTTATTCTTGGTCAGAGTGTTTTAGTCCCGAAGTGTTTATAGTTCGTATATCTTTTATAGGTTGATATACTTGATTCACTATAAACAATGCTCTGATACCAATCTGTCACACCCCAAAACCGGTAACGGCGGAATACGTTTCGGGGTGGAGGACGTCATGTACAGTATCATCACAATTGTATAGTAGTAAAAACAAGAAAAATGCAACCATTTCATTTACATAGTGAGTTTAATTACAAGTGTGTTCTGTAATGTTCCTCAAACACCAAAAGTAATAAGAGATGGATCTTGTATGCTCCACCTTCTACAAAATGATGCACCTGTACCTGTCTATCTTTGACCTGAGGATACAAGTTATTTTGAAAACGAGTATCAGCATAAAGCTGGTGAGTTCATAAGAGTTTAGTGTAAATTTTAGTATAAAATGTATTAGTGCAGATAGTGTGAAAAGCTGCAGTTTACATTCGTAAGTAGTAGGAAACTCTAGAAAATCCTATATTTTCTAGAAAATACCTTGTAAGTGAAAGCCTTTAAGTTGCAAGTAATTATCTTCATTTAAAACCATTTGTTGTAAAGGTATATTAGTGAGTCTCCAATAGGTAGTGTAATAAGAAAAGTTATGCCTGATATAGGTAATTGTGGGGAAAACTCCCATAAGAAATAGATACTTATTTACTTCAGAATTTTAACTTATTCTTTAGTGTTAGTATTTTAGTGTGAATGTAGTGTATTCCTTGTATGCTACTGATAGTGTGAGTAATAGAGTACCCCATGACCTTCCCGATCATGCATAGTGTAGAGAAGTAGAGGCATCCCTGGGCCTGCACGGCTCGGACTAAGGTTAACAGTCGGGATGTAATAGTGTCTGCCCGGTATAGATCTATACATGTAGCGTCGTCTTCCTATTGGAAAACTCTGGGCATAGTATGTAGCGAATAGCGTATCTCGTAGTGGGTTAGTGTGTTATCCCCTGATTGGTGCTTTCTCTTGTATTATAGTGTAGTAGTCTTTTGTATAGCTCGTAGTGAGTTCTCTTACTAGTGTGACGTCTCGTAATAGTGTGTATTATAGTATGTAAAGTAGTGGCAGTAACGAGTAGTAATGGCCTTAACTATACCCATTATAGTTAACTTAGTGTGTGTAATTCTTGGCAATTAAGTAGTGTAGGCATCGAATGAAATGAAAAGGCTCGTATCCAACACTAATGTACATGATATATAACTAAGAAATCAACGACAGTCGGACGGATAACAGCTACCCTAAGCCCACAATCAAACAAGAACAGGAAATAGGGCGAGCTATCAGTCCTAAGTCCTTCAAGTCTTACTTATATAAATATATTAGTGTGGTTACATTTTATAAGAAAGTTTATTTAATAAGAATCTTGTCCAAAGAAAACATTTAGAAAATAGTTCATTTGTCCAAAGTAGTTTCGAAAACGCAAAGTTCTTTTATAAGACATAGTGGTAAATCACATGTGATTTGAACTACGGGTAGTGAATCAGATGTGATTAATATTCATATACATGTATATTTGACTTGTATCCCCCCCCCCTAAAACATATAAAAACATTTGAAAGGTTCATTAAATGGGTATGAACTCACAGTTTATCGTAGGGTTTGAGTGTCAACGGATGCCCTGAATGCCAATGGTCCCTATAAATCATGTGATGACGCATAATTGCGTTAGAACAAGGGTGTTTCATGCTTAAACATGATGGAAAAACATCCTTAGGGCTCGGCATTACTGAGTACAAATGTCTCATGATCCATACTTAATGATTCATGCAAGTTTAGGGCCAAAAGTGGGCATTTGAGTGAGTGCGTGGCCTTGAAATTGAGTGTGCGGCTGAGGTGTGCGGCCAGAAGGGTGTGTGAGGCTGCACACAAGTGTGTGCAGCCGCTCAGGGTGTGTGTGTGCGGCCGTTCAGAGTGTGCGGCCGTACACTCCTCTTGTGAGTCCAAATGAAGTGTTTGCTCTTCACACTAAGGATATTTGAATGTGTGCTGCCCCCTCATGAAGGTGTGCGGTTGTACACCTTCAAGGGACCATGAATAGGATGAACATGATGAGTTTTAAAGCTTAGGATTCAAGTGTTTACCACTAATAAGCTTGAAGATGAACTAGATCACAAATATGAGGCCTTCAAGGTGTTCTTGGTTGAAGATTTTAGAGAGAGAAAGTAGAGAGAGAGTAAGGAGCATCCAAATGAATGAATGAAGTGGGTATCCATCTATACATATATATATATATATATATATATATATATATATATGTTTGGGTGTGAGGCTGGAGGGTGTGCGGCCGCACACACCTCTTTTGGTGTGTTTGATCCAATTTCATGATGCAAAACACTTTCCAACACCTCCTAAGACCCATAAGTAGACTATATTATGTCCAAAACATGCATTTGGAACCACAAGATTTACAAAGGATGATGAATTCAAGATTTAAAGACAATACGCGGACCAATTGCACAGGATGAAATTTTCGGGTTGTCACAGCCAGGGCTAAGGAGAGGGAGATTGATCTGGAGCACGTACAGAAGAGGAAGGTAGAGTAGCGGCAAACAGTAGGGGCTTTGGGGAAGAAGCCAAAGGGATGCGATGGTAGGCCGAAGGGCCAGTCGGGGCGGGACCGCTGTGGGAAATACGGTCGGTCACATGAGGGAGTTTGCCGCACTGGGTCGGGTTCAGGCTGCTACAAGTGTGGCAAGGTTGGGCATTTTGGCAGAGATTATACGGCCGTCACTCCTACGATTCCGACATCATACATGTTTTGCTTTCATTAAAATTAGAGGGGCCATTAAAGGCCAACTACCCTAAATTGACAGCAGCAGTGGCGCCTGCAGTGGCGCTAACTCCAGCGACAGCAAGGGTTATGGATGGCCAGAAGGTCAAGTCGGAGGCTCCAGCCGTTCCTAGCGGAGCATTTCATCTGACATCCGAGGAGGCACGCGCTGCACTCGATGTGGTGACGGGTATGATTTGTTATCTATGCTTTTATGTTATGTTACTATGATTTTGATATATTGTGTGCCTTGTTTAGGATCGTTCCATGTGAACGGCATCCCAGTTCAAGTGTTGTTTGATTCGGGTGTCACCCGATCATTTGTCTCTCTTGCGCTTAGCAAGAAGTTTCCTGAGACTTCGGGCATGTTGGATTGCCCTCTAGAGGTCGAGATTGCGGAAAGACCGGTTTTTACGAGCATCAGAGGTCTTCCGAGATTGTGTTTTGAGGCTATTCGAGGAACGTTACATGGTGGGCTTGGTTCCCATACCTCTGCGGGGTAACAAGGTTATTATTTGTATGGATTAGCTGAGCCCTAATAGGGCAATGATCGACTACGCGCAGCATTCAGTGCGGATCAGGACCCCAAGTGGGGGAGAGCTGGTGGTTCAGGGCGAGAGGCCACAGCGAGGACCCGCTTTATGTTCGGCAGGGTTGCGTAGGATATGTCGCCTATGTTATGGATACCCGGGAGGCGGGTAAGGCGACGGTGGGCGATGTGCCCGTGGTGTGTGAGTTCGAGGATGTTTTCCCCGAGGAGTTTCCTGGGATGCCTCCATAGAAACAGGTGGACTTCCAGATCGACCTAGTTCCTGGTGCGGCTCCGATAGCCAAGGCACTGTATCGGTTGGCTCCTCCTGAGATGCAGGAGTTGTCTATACAACTGTAGGAGCTGTTAGACACAGGATTCATTAGACCGAGCAATTCACCCTGGGGAACCCCAATTCTGTTTGTAAAGAAGAAGAAAGGGTCGCATCAGATGTGTATAGATTATCGGGAGCTGAATAAGGTGATGGTGAAGAACCGTTACCCACTTCCGAGGATCGATGATGTGACAACCGTCAATTTCCGGTCAAGTCAAAGTCAACTAAAGTCAACAAGTCGAACTAGTCGACTCAATTAGCCCATGGGTACTAGGGCTTACGTTACTTAATTGCTAAACAACTCACTATTCTAATGAGAGATCATAAATCGAAAGTTCGTACATCTAGATTTCCTTAACCTAAAACTGTGGTAAAGTAACAAACCAAACCGATAAAACAATGTTGCATACTCATTGGGAGTGTGTAAGATCCTTAAACATGGCTTAACGGTGCTTACAGACCTTGGGTTACGGAGCCAAATACTCACAAATGCCACACACGAAACCTCTGTTAATCATTTTCCCTCTATCTCTCCTTATGAGAAATCTCTCCAAGAATGTGGAATCTCTCCCAAATCTCTCCAAGTTGTCAAATCTCTCTCAAAAGTTCTCGTAACTTTTTGAAGTCATTCGGGTCATTCCGACCCTTAACCGTGTCAAAAATCGCTTAAAACGAGGTTAGAACGGGTAAAATACCCCAAGGGACCCGGAACCTCCCCCTAGGGCCGAAGCCTCTTAGAGGCCGGACCCTCTTGGGTTGCAACCGCAGCCAGCAGCCGCAACTTGCGAGCCGCAGCCCCGACAGCAGCAAGCGAGCCGTACCCTTTTCTTCAGATCCACCTCCGCATCCGCGGCTAAGCTCCTCCCTTCAGATACTCCTCATCAGCCGAGCCACTCCGGTTCCAAGGCTGCTGATGACCGCAATCTCGCCCAGACTTCGGATTTCTTCATTTTTCACCCGATTTTCGATCATTTCTCCGTTTTAAGTCCGTTGTTAATCATTTTAACGTGGGATTTTCTCCAAAAATCATATTTTTACATACAAAACCCCAAATATTCATAATTTAAACATATTTTTTAGGGAAATCCTTATTTTAGAATAAAATCTATTAAATGAGAGCTTCTAGTGGAGTGTTGACTTATCCTTGATTTATGACACATGCAACCTCTCATACCCACTCCATTTACCAGCTTTTGGCCTTACACCATACCTGGTCATTCAAGAGTACTTTCCCCACCATTTGACCAGCCACACTATTGGTCAAGGGTTGGAAAACCCCCTCTCTCCTCACACTTCTCTCATTTCTACCAAAGATCAAACCCACTTTTCTCTCAAATTCTCTCCCTCAAATTCGAGATTCAAGGGCTGATCATCAAGTTTTCTCTCATTTGTGGTAAGATTTATCACCTTTCTCATGATTAATATATTTCCTTGTACTAAAATCATTAATTCTTACACAAATTTCCATCATAAATTGTGCTAGATTCTTGAATCTTCAAGCAATCTTCAAGTGTTCTTGAGTTGAACACTTCTCATCTCCAACACTCATCTTCTGAAATCACATGAGGTGAGTTCATACCCCTCTATTTACATGTTTTCTTAAGTTTTAAGGGGGAGAATACAAGTTAAAACACCAAGAACATAACTAAACATTTCTAACAGCTTTCATCAGAAAAGTTGGACTCCATTCACGGACTGTTTTGGTCAACTTAAACATTTTAGTTTTCAAAACTGTTTTAGGTGCAAGTAGTTCCAGTTCTAAGATTTAAAATGACTACTTTCACATCTTCATATGATTTTTCTACAATTTATGGTGATTTTTACAAAACTGCCTATCATTTCAGGAATCAATCCGGACCAGTCTGTGTTTATGGACGTTTTCACCTAAGTTGGAGGTCACTAAAAATCATGGAAACATTTACGAACAAACTAGACTAATTTTCCAAACTTTCGGAATTTATGGATTCTGATTTGGACCTGTTAAGAAGTTTTTATAAATGTTCTAACAACAGCGATCGAAACTAGTAATAACAGAAAAATGCTAACAAATTCTTATCACCTTGTAACATGTTGAGCAAGGTGTATATCTTTATGTGAATGTGTGTTATTGCAAATAAATGACATTTTGTCGTAGTATATAAACATGCATAAGTTAATAAATGGATTTTGATATATTGATATACACATGAAATATAAAGGATAACACATTTGTTTTAATCAAAGTACATCCATTTTACTCAAACAATTGAATAAACTACATTGAATATAGTTTACGTACATTTCCATTAGAAACGTTTTGGATAAACTATAATAGGTATGGTTTAAGTTTCCATTAACACAACAAATACATTTCGGAAGGTTTTATTCCCACAGAAAAGGTTTTACACTCACGCACACCACATGTAAACTTGTTAACCTAAATTGTGAGACATTCTCTTTCCGTACGTCCGAGTGCGGGATTTAAATTCCTTGTAGTTATAATCAGAGTCTCTTGTAGGGAGAACGTGATAGTTGTGTATAGATCTATATTGGGTTTGACACCCCACACCTTACTGCTAGCTACAGTAGGACCTGCAGGTCTACGGGTGACAAATGTCATATCAGTTTTGCGACGCCTGAGAAATGTTGTGGCAGGTTCATTTAGTCATAGTATGGTTATAGCGCTCACATAGAGAGTTAACAATACATAAAGTTTATGGGGATTTTTATAAATCAAAAAGGGATTTTATGTTGATTTAAAATTACTTTCTATATCAATAATTACAGATATTATGGTATACTTTTGGTCTTGGTATTTAAGACTACACATCATTCATTACGGGTTTTTCTCAAATTTAGAATGGTTTTTACGCCAATTTAAAACCACTTTTATATCTTTAAGTATGACAAATACTTGTTCATTCTTGGTCCCGGCATTTAGGACCACATAACTTTTATAAGGAAAATATTGGATTTTTTCTTGGTAACATACAACTCATTACAAAGATCGATTTTCAAACGCTTACTATCAAAAGCTTATGAACTCACCAACCTTTGTGTTGACACTTTTTCAAACAACTTGTATGCTCAGGAAATCGCTAAACACGTAACCAAGTGCTTTTGAGGATGGGACGTTAAGGCGTCAAACATTTCACACTTTTTGTTTACATATTGTAACTGATTTAGAACATGTAATTCATACAATGATGTTACTCTTTCGATTATATATATGTTTGGTTGTATTTACTTTGAGCACTATTATACTCGTTGTTGCGATACTATACATGAAGTCTGCCACCCCCGGACGTTTCCGCCATCCTTAGTTTGGGGGTGTGACAGATTGGTATCAGAGCATTGTTTATAGTGAACTAAGTATATCGAACCACATAAGATATACAAACTATAAATGCATTGGGACTAAAGTCTCTGACTTAAAGTTTTCAAAACAACTATACTTTTGCAAATAAATAGTTTCTTGTAAAAAGTATACATGCATGCATACATACTAAGGTCAGCATCATTCTAGAACAAAATAGAAGTAATGATTGTTGAATATCACAGGTAAGCTCGGGGATGTATGGTCAGTCTTGGGAGAGGCATAGCCTGATCAACTATGTTGGTCCGAGGAGTGATTAGCACATGCCCAAGAATGGTTGTGATATGGCGACAAGTCTAAAAACCTACCAACACTACCATAATGGGAACATTAGAATAGAACATGAGATTAAAATACTATGGGAGTATTTTGTGTTACTATAAGTGCTTACATCAAAACTAAATAGATCCTTAATAATAGGTCTATAGTCACGAAGTGGATACACTAAGGTTATATATAACTTTGAAATCATAGACTTAGAATTTGTGGTCATTGCCTTAGTTCCTTTTCCCTGTTTGGATGTGGACCTAGGGTAGGATCATTTATTCGAAGGTCTATCATATCTTGATTATATGTAATTAGTATGCACTATGTCATTGTAGAAGTAACTAATAAGGATCACCCCTATAAGTAATTAATTATAGAGTTAGACGCCTAGTAATTATCTCTTCCACTCCTATTCTCGCAAGTACAACATAGTAAGATCCTACTTACCGAACGACCCTTACTCTCCCAATCCGAACGCGAGAAATGGTGAATGGTTATGAGAAGAATCAAAAGCGGAACCGGAGGTAGTCAATCCTCCATGCATAGCAAGGGTTTCCGCGATCCGTTTCGACTACATCGAACTTGTGCCCCGTTGGGCAATCTTGATCGAGGGTTGAATGTCGATAGCAATGACAACAACCACCATGTGGAGACCAACGAGGGTGCTATGACCTCAACCACGGGGGCCCGACTGACAGAGCCCTCCCGGCGAAGACCCGTAAGATCGCGAACCTCGGGGATTAAAGCAGGTAGACTACAACCCGAGTTCGGAAAACACGCGTTACTACAGACCCTACCCTCTAACGTACCCGAGACTCGGAAAGAGACTGCTATTTCAGAGGCCAACATTCTTTTTAGAACCTTGTCGCAGCTCAGACCGAGGCAAGAGAGTAACATGATAGACACACGGCATCCAAAGAGAGGAGGATTGCAGCCAAGCATCGATTGGCAGGGCTGCAAGGTGCATTGACTTTACCTCAGACATCACAAGGGTCGGATCGTCGTAAGTGAATCCATACCGCTCACGGGACCTTGTAAATAAAGATCATGAATACACGTTGGTGCTACTCTATTCTAGGTGTCAGTACAACACTGCGATTTAAGAGGTTATACGAATCAAGAGATCTAGTTGCTATCAAAACTTTTCCTTGCATGGATGTGAGGTAGACCTGCATCGAGATCAAAAATTTTCGTTGAAACCATTATTACTAGAATCATATTAACAAGATGGGCTCAGGACATACCTAACAGACTCGAAGGTTTATCTAGTCTTAACTATATAACTAAGCATACATCATTTGGTCACCATAAGAGTCTTGCTTGGACCAAATTACAAGGTTTCACTTGGATACTGAACTACTAAAAAATTCATGGGTTTGCCATATAAAGACTCTCGTTATGAACTGTTTTCAGAACACCCTTAACAACTGAAATATGTTATAAATTGAACTAAGATCGATAAACTTAGTTAGAAAACTCACGACGTATAGCCATTCTAAAGACTCGTTACCGTCTCTCTCCTTAACCCTTATGATTGAGGGGATGCTTTCTTCGTAGACCTGTAAGGTGCGATCTTTCCAACGTTAATTCACCGGATCCCATCAAAACTCCTCAGCTAAGTGTGTTTGGACAAACATGATCTCATGATGAGTAAACCTTAAAACGCCTGTATTAAACCTACTTCTACCCACTACCATAACTACGTCTCGGGAGCGTTAGCAAAAACACTAACACAATGTGCAAAAATTTATATATGTGAATATAAATCGTAAAAATGCAATTGAGATAATTATCCCCACTCACGAAGTCGTTTTCCATCATGAAACACAGCTATGTCTTCACCAAGAGGCAACCAACCAACTAGCAAGGTGCCAACCCTGCAGATAGATTCTGCTACATCTCAATTTGCAGTCACGACAGCCCTGGTAGCCATCATGGCGCAGCTCAATGCTAACAACGCTAGCAGGAATGGAAGCGGTACCGACAATACAGATTGTGCTAACAATCAGGAACACCAATGGGTGACTACCAAAGAATGCGCCTCAGGCCACAAACCTACGAACAAGAAGCGAAAGTTTTAGGACGAAAAGAAGTGTAAACTACCTCAAAAATTCGCTAGCAGAAAACAATACGTAGCTGCACCTGCCATTCTGACAACAGTCAGGACACATGCCTCGACACTAGCCACAAGGTCTGTCACCCGAGCTCCGGCCAGACCATATGAGGGATCACTTCCTAAGTGTAACAAGTGTAACTACCATCACATAGGAGCTTGCCGGATTTTACACTGTAATAACTGCAATAGGAAAGGACGCACAGTTCGTTCCTGCAAGGCCCCAACTCAGCACATCGCTTCAACCACCAACACTAGTGTAAGTCCAGTGTGCTACCTATGCGGCGAAACTGGACACTTCAAGAGAGAGTGTCCAACTGAGAAGAATGACGAAGGAGCAAGTGGAGTGTGATGAACACACCAACAGGAGCAGCAAGGGAACCACGTTAGGACTTTTGTAATATTTCCAACGACAAAAACGTTTAACTACCATATGTTTGTAATGATTTGGTATGCTTGCAAAAATTCCGTCTTTCCAAAAGTAGTTAAAATACTCTCTCATTCAAATCAAACCAAAGATACTCATATATGACCTTAGGATTATTACCTGTAAGATTTGACGACTTTGTACATACATCGGGGTTAATTAAATCAAAACACTGAAGTCTTGAAACAAATAATTCCAACCTGACTCCTGTTCCATGTCTAGTAGTGGGAATTGAGTGGAGCCACCCACTCGACGATTTCACCAACATCAAATTTCGTACGACGTTCATATACCGCTCGATCGTAGGGAGACCTATCAAGGATCACGATATCAAGTATCATTACTAACTATCATAGCACACCCACTACCGGTACTAGACACTGTGGTACGAACCATCTGCGGTAATAATAACATTGAGCAAAACAGAACACACTGAAAAGAAACACAAGATACTCTATCACCCTAATGAGCACTCCGTGCAAATACAGATTCACACGTGTCCTACCTAAAAAGATAATGTTTTCATCATCCAATTTTAATTGATATAGCCCTCCTCTTCCCGATTTAACTGCTACGAAAGGACCCTTCACCTAACCCACCGAATGTCGAAACCTTTGTCTCCCATAAACACGTCCAGCACAGATCTCCGGGTCATCTCTCGTTGTGAAACTCCAAAACGCGCACCAAAGGAGTGTTATACTTCCCGAAACCTTATCACAAGTATTTACAGGAGACCTTCGGGAATGTCACGCATGTAGCAGACAAGGTTCAAGCACAGGAGCTTGGGACAGATACGGTTAGTCTACCACTACTACGTGTATACGCGAGGATAATGTATAATTAAGATTCTATGGACATTGGATGTATGCTTCCGCCCCATTTACTGTTCCTTGTCTGGTTGTGGATTTGGGGCAGAGTCACCCATCCAATTATCTTGCCAACCTTAAGTACATACAACCTATATGCGCAAGTTAATGATAGATGGACCAGGTACGAGTCCTTCCATGAACTTCGGGCCAAGGTTGCCCAGGAGGACGAGTGAATGTCCTACCATCCGAAAAGGCCTAGTCGCGTAAACCAAACCCACATGCTTCCTACCGAGCTACAAGAAACGTCAGGTCAAACCTGTCGAACTACTCAACAATGAGATTGAAGAACCAAGCTCCTCATCATGGAGAGCTCTGGTATTGTTCTTCAAATAGAAAGGCAAATTGCTCGTAGATCCATTGATTTCAGAGGCCCCGACAATATCTCCAATAAAAGCCATTACTATCTGCCTCGCATAGACAAATAGGCCGACCAACCGCAAGGAACGAGGTACCCTTCAGGAATTCGACCAGAGATTCGAATATCACCAGTCGCGAGTATTGGAGAAGGATGCCCGAGGACAATCCTTCAAATTCGATGCGGACGCTGCAAGTCCGTAGTGATACCCCTCGGATAGGACCAAGTCGATCGCAGTTTTCATGAACCTAATGAATAGAGTACGCCATTCTTACTAGGATCAGTTTGTCATTATCATTGTAAATGACTTGCTTATCTACCCTCGTAGTAAGGAGGAAACCAAGGAGAGCAGCTACAACAAACCACGAAAACAATACGATCAGAGAAACCTTACCTGAAGTTCTCTAGATACGAGTTTTGGAATTGAGGAGTCAAATTCCTAAGACAGACTATTATTGATGTGGAAATTCTTGAGGACCCTTTCAATTAATCAAAACCGTTGAGAAATTTTCAGCACCAAAGGCGTCGATGGGAACACGCCGAAATTTTGGGTCTCGCTGACCTACCATCTTAGTTCCTTTAAAACTTCTCACAAATTACGGAACCCCCTTACGACTTTGACCCTGAAGGGAGCAACTCTTGACTAGGAAGACAGCAAGAGGCAGAAACCTTTAGAACTCCAGAGTAAGAGACCAAATTCCTCTGGAAGCCTCACTCTGGGAAGGCTTAGTACGCTTCGGAAAGCGTGGAAAGCCAAAAACCCAGATAATTATGCCCTTCGAGATTCTTGTCATAATCAGCCATGTAACTCGCAACCTCAATCTACCCCCGCGAGCTTGGTAAAGTACATTCTACCCGCCACGTCTTGAATTTGCAGAAGCATCTATCCGACGAGACTCTTGTAATCCCCCACGACAAGATCGATTTCCACAAGTGCCTCACCTTCGTGGAAGAACCGTAGTGACCATGGACCGAGAGGTCAAGCGGCCGAAGCAACGCAGCTTCCCATTAGTGAAAGTTCACTGGAATGCTAACCAAGGACCTGGATTCACTTGGGAGCGCGAGAATTAGTCGAATTACGAAGTATCCCCACTTCTTGACTCGATTATTCATGCCTACACCTTGCCTAAATTCAAATTTCGGGACGAAATTCCCTCTAACGGGGGGATGATGTAACAACCGTCAATTTCCGGTCAAGTCAAAGTCAACTAAAGTCAACAAGTCAAACTAGTCGACTCAATTAGCCCATGGGTACTAGGGCTTACGTTACTTAATTGCTAAACAACTCGCTATTCTAATGAGAGATCATAAATCGAAAGTTCGTACATCTAGATTTCCTTAACCTAAAACTGTGGTAAAGTAACAAACCAAACCGATAAAACAATGTTGCATACTCATTGGGAGTGTGTAAGATCCTTAAACATGGCTTAATGGTGCTTATGGACCTTGGGTTACGGAGCCAAACACTCACAAATGCCACACACGAAACCCCTCTTAATCATTTTCCCTCTATCTCTCCTTATGAGAAATCTCTCCAAGAATGTGGAATCTCTCCCAAATCTCTCCAAGATTGTCAAATCTCTCCCAAATCTCTCCAAGATTGTCAAATCTCTCCCAAATCTCTCTCAAAAGTTCTCGTAACTTTTTGAAGTCATTCGGGTCATTCTGACCCTTAACCGTGTCAAAAATCGCTTAAAACAAGGTTAGAACGGGTAAAATACCCTAAGGGACCCGGAACCTCCCCCTAAGGCCGAAGCCTCTTAGAGGCCGGACCCTCTTGGGTTGGAACCGTAGCCAGCAGCCGCAGCGTGGGAGCCGCAGCAGGCAAGCCGCAGCGTGCGAGCCGCAGCAGGCGAGCCGCAGCCCCGACAGCATCCAGCGAGCCGCAACCCTTTTCTTCAGATCTGCCTCCGCATCCGCGGCTAAGCTCCTCCCTTCGGATACTCCTCAGCAGTCGAGCCACTCCGGTTCCAAGGCTGCTGATGACCGCAATCTCGCCCAGACTTCGGATTTCTTCATTTTTCACCCGGTTTTCGATAATTTCTCCGTTTTAAGTCTGTTTTTAATCATTTTAACGTGGGATTTTCTCCAAAAATCATATTTTAACATATAAAACCCCAAATATTCATAATTTAAACATATTTTTAGGGGAATCCTTATTTTATAATAAAATCTATTAAATGTGAGCTTCTGGTGGAGTGTTGACTTATCCTTGATTTATGACACAAGCAACCTCCCATACCCACTCCATTTACCAGCTTTTGTCCTTACACCATACCTGGTCATTCAAGAGTACTTTCCCCACCATTTGACCAACCACATTATTGGTCAAGGGTTGGAAAACCCCCTCTCTCCTCACACTTCTCTCATTTCTACCAATGATCAAACCCACTTTTCTTTCAAATTCTCTCCCTCAAATTCAAGATTCAAGGGCTGATCATCAAGTTTTATCTCATTTGTGGTAAGATTTATCACCTTTCTCATGATTAATATATTTCCTTGTACTCAAATCATTGATTCTTACACAAATTTCCATCATAAATTGTGCTAGATTCTTGAATTTTCAAGCAATCTTCAAGTGTTCTTGAGTTGAACACTTCTCATCTCCAACACTCATCTTCTGAAATCACATGAGGTGAGTTCATACCCCCCCTATTTACATGTTTTCTTAAGTTTTATGGGGGAGAATACAACTTAAAACACCAAGAACATAACTAAACATTTCTAACAGCTTTCATCAGAAAAGTTGGACTCCATTCACGGACTGTTTTAGTCAACTTAAACATTTTAGTTTTCAAAACTGTTTTAGGTGCAAGTAGTTCCAGTTCTTAGATTTAAAATGACTACTTTCACATCTTCATACGATTTTTCTACAATTTATGGTGATTTTTACAAAACTGCCTATCATTTCAAAAATCAATCCGGACCAGTCTGTGTTTATGGACGTTTTCACCTAAGTTGGAGGTCACTAAAAATCATGGAATAATTTATGAACAAACTAGACTAATTTTCCAAACTTTCGGAATTTACGGATTCTGATTTGGACCTGTTAAGAAGTTTTTATAAATGTTCTAACAACAGCGATCGAAACTAGTAATAACAGAAAAATGCTAACAAATTCTTATCACCTTGTAACATGTTGAGCAAGGTGTATATCTTTATATGAATGTGTGTTATTGCAAATAAATGACATTTTGTCTTAGTATATAAACATGCATAATTTAATAAATGGAATTTGATATATTGATATACAGATGAAATATAAAGGATAACACATTTGTTTTAATCAAAGTACATCCATTTTACTCAAACAATTGAATAAACTACATTGAATATAGTTTACGTACATTTCCATTACAAACGTTTTGGATAAACTATAATAGTTATGGTTTAAGTTTCCATTAACACAACAAATACATTTCGGAAGGTTTTATTCCCACAGAAAAGGTTTTACACTCACGCACACCACACGTAAACTTGTTAACCTAAATTGTGAGACATTCTCTTTCCGTACGTCCGAGTGCGGGATTTAAATTCCTGGTAGTTATAATCAGAGTCTCTTGTAGGGAGAACGTGATAGTTGTGTATAGATCTATATTGGGTTTGACACCCCACACCTTACTGCTAGCTACAGTAGGACCTGCAGGTCTACGGGTGACAAATGTCATATCAGTTTTGCGACGCCTGAGAAACGTTGTGGCAGGTTCATTTAGTCATAGTATGGTTATAGCGCTCACATAGGGAGTTAACAATACATAAAGTTTACGGGGATTTTTATAAATCAAAAAGGGATTTTATGTCGATTTAAAATCACTTTCTATATCAATAATTGCAGATATTATAAATATTATGGTATACTTTCGGTCTTGGTATTTAAGACTACACATCATTCATTACGGGTTTTCCTCAAATTTAGAAGGGTTTTTACGCCAATTTAAAACCACTTTTATATCTTTAAGTATGACAAATACTTCTTCATTCTTGGTCCCGGCATTTAGGACCGCATAACTTTTATAAGGAAAATATTGGATTTTTTCTTGTTAACATACAACTCATTACAAAGATCGATTTTCAAACGCTTACTATCAAAAGCTTATAAACTCACCAACCTTTGTGTTGACACTTTTTCAAACAACTTGTATGCTCAGGAAATCGCTAAACAGGTAACCAAGTGCTTTTGAGGATGGGACGTTAAGGCGTCAAACATTTCACACTTTTTGTCTACATATTGTAACTGATTTAGAACATGTAATTCATACAATGATGTAACTCTTTTGATTATATATATGTTTGGTTGTATTTACTTTGAGCACTATTATACTCGTTGTTGTGATACTATACATGAAGTCCGCCACCCCCGGACGTTTCCGCCATCCTTAGTTTGGGGGTGTGACAGATTGGTATCAGAGCATTGTTTATAGTGAACTAAGTATATCGAACCACATAAGATATACAAACTATAAATGCATTGGGACTAAAGTCTCTGACTTAAAGTTTTCAAAACAACTATACTTTTGCAAATAAATAGTTTCTTGTAAAAAGTATACATGCATGCATACATACTAAGGTCAGCATCATTCTAGAACAAAACAGAAATAATGATTGTTGAATATCACAGGTAAGCTCGGGGATGTATGGTCAGTCTTGGGAGTGGCATAGCCTGATCAACTATGCTGGTCTGAGGAGTGATTAGCACATGCCCAAGAATGGTTGTGATATGGCGACAAGTCTAAAAACCTACCAACACTACCACAATGGGAACATTAGAACAGAACATGAGATTAAAATACTATGGGAGTATTTTGTGTTACTATAAGTGCTTACATGAAAACTAAATAGATCCTTAATAATAGGTCTATAGTCACGAAGTGGATACACTAAGGTTATATATAACTTTGAAATCATAGACTTAGAATTTGTGGTCATTGCCTTAGTTCATTTTCGTTGTTTGGATGTGGACCTAGGGTAGGATCACTTATTCGAAGGTCTATCATATCTTGATTATATGTAATTAGTATGCACTATGTCATAGTAGAAGTAACTAATAAGGATCACCCCTATAAGTAATTAATTATAGAGTTAGACGCCTAGTAATTATCTCTTCCACTCCTATTCTCGCAAGTACAACATAGTAAGATCCTACTTACCGGACGACCCTTACTCTCCCAATCCGAACCCGAGAAATGGTGAATGGTTATGAGAAGAATCAAAAGAGGAACCAGAGGTAGTCAATCCTCCATGCATAACAAGGGTTTCCGCGATCCGTTTCGACTACATCGAACCTGTGCCCCGTTGGGCAATCTTGATCGAGGGTTGAATGTCGATAGCAATGACAACAACCACCATGTGGAGACCAACGAGGGTGCTATGACCTCAACCACGGGGGCCCGACTGACAGAGCCCTCCCGGCGAAGACCCGTAAGATCGCGAACCTCGGGGATTAAAGCAGGTAGACTACAACCCGAGTTCGGAAAACACGCGTTACTACAGACCCTACCCTCTAACGTACCCGAGACTCGGAAAGAGACTGCTATTTCAGAGGCCAACCTTCTTTTTAGAACCTTGTCGCAGCTCAGACCGAGGCAAGAGAGTAACATGATAGACACACGGCATCCAAAGAGAGGAGGATTGCAGCCAAGCATCGATTGGCAGGGCTGCAAGGTGCATTGACTTTACCTCAGACATCACAAGGGTCGGATCGTCGTAAGTGAATCCATACCGCTCACGGGACCTTGTAAATAAAGATCATGAATACACGTTGGTGCTACTCTATTCTAGGTGTCAGTACAACACTGCGATTTAAGAGGTTATACGAATCAAGAGATCTAGTTGCTATCAAAACTTTTCCTTGCATGGATGTGAGGTAGACCTGCATCGAGATCAAAAATTTTCGTTGAAACCATAATTAATAGAATCATATTGACAAGATGGGCTCAGGACATACCTAACAGACTCGAAGGTTTATCTAGTCTTAACTATATAACTAAGCATACATCATTTGGTCACCATAAGAGTCTTGCTTGGACCAAATTACAAGGTTTCACTTGGATACTGAACTACTAAAAAATTCATGGGTTTGCCATATAAAGACTCTCGTTATGAACTGTTTTTAGAACACCCTTAACAACTGAAATGCTAATTTTATTATAGCTATATAAAGACTCTCGTGCGCTTAACCATGCTGACGAGGAAAGCCGTGGTCTTTCGTTGGGGGACTGAGCAGCAGGCTGCATTCAAGACATTGAGACAGAGGTTGTGCGAAGTGCCAATCTTAGCCCTGCCGGAGGGCATGGGGGATTTTATTGTATATTGCGATGCATCCATCTCGGGCTTGGGTGCAATATTGATGCAGAGAGGGCATGTTATGGCTTACGCTTCGAGGCAGCTGAAGCCTCACAAGGTGAACTACCCGACACATGATTTGGAGCTGGGGGATGTTGTGTTCGTCCTCAAGATTTGGCGTCATTACCTCTATGGGGTTCGTTGGACTATCTACACGGACCAAAAGAGTCTGAGGTATCTCATGGACCAGCCAAATTTGAATATGAGGCAGTGTCGTTGGCTTGATGTGGTAAAGGATTACGATTGTGAGATCCTCTACCACCCGGGGAAGGCCAATTTTGTGGCTGATGTGCTTAGCTGCAAGGCAGCACCAATCAAGGATATTTGTCTGAGGATGACAGTGGTGACTCCGTTGTTGGAGCGGATTCTGGAGGCCCAGCAGGAGGCCATGAAGGAGGAACACCGGAAGAGCGAGCGAATCGTGGGTCAGGTTTCCTCCTTCGACTATGATAGTCGGAGATTGTTGAATTTGCACCGTAGAGTATGGGTCCCATATCATGGGGGTGTGTGCCAGGTATTGATGGAAGAGGCGCATAGATCCAGGTTCTCTATTCATCCCAGGGCGACGAAAATGTACAGGGATCTTCATTTTGATTATTGGTGGCGCTGTATGAAGAGGGATGTGGCCTGGTTTGTGGAGAGGTGTCTGACCTACAGGAAGGTCAAGGCTGAGCACCAGAGACCTCACAGAAAGGTCCAGCCGTTAGATATCCCGCTGTGGAAATGGGAAGATATTACGATGGATTTTATCCCGAAGCTTCCCAGGACTGTGCAGGGCGTGGATTCGATTTGGGTCATCGTCAATCGGTTGACCAAGAGCGCTCATTTTATCCCGATTCAGGAATGTATTTCGGCCAAAAAGTTGGCCGATATCTATATTAGGGAGGTGACAGTGAGGCACGGGGTACCAGTATCGGTGATTCCAGACAGAGATGTACGGTTTACTTCCAGGTTTTGGAAGAAGTTTCATGATGAGCTGGGTACTCGTCTGCATTTTAGCACCACTTTTCATCCACAGACGGATGGTCAAAGTGAGCGAACCATCCAGACTTTGGAGGATATTTTGTGGGTGTGTGTCTTAGACTTCGGAGGTAGTTGGGATACTTACCTTCCGTTGGCTGAGTTCTCCTACAACAATAGTTATCATGTGAGTATCGACCGCCCTCCCTTCGAGATGTTGTATGGGAGAAATTGCAGGACCCCGATATGTTAGGGTGAGGTTGGGCAGAGGGTCATGAGGAACACGGAAGTGGTGCTCAAGATGACGAAGAAGATTCAGCAAGTCCAGAGCAGGCCTCGGACTGCTTAGAGCCGGCAGAAAAGTTATGCCGACAAGCGCCAATCAGACCTGGAGTTTCAGGTCGGGGATATGGTTTTCCTGAAAGTGTCGCCATGGAAGGGCGTCATTCGATTCAGGAAGCGGGGCAAGTTGGGCCCCAGGTATATCGGACCATTCAGGGTTATAGCCCGAGTGGGCAGGGTGACATATAGGCTGGGTTTCTCATCCGAACTCAGTTAGATTCATAGCACCTTTCACGTCTCCCAGCTGCGGAAGTGTCTGGTGGACGATTCAGTAGTGGTGCCCTTAGAGGACATTCAGGTTGATGACAACCTGAACTACATTGAGCGGCCTGTGGCGATCCTCGACCGGAAGTCGAAGGATCTAAGGAACAAGAGGGTGGAACTAGTGAAGGTGCAATGACAGCACCGGAAGGGTTCAGAGTGGACTTGGGAGCTGGTGGATGAGATGATGGAGCATTACCCAATGCATTTGATGCTTTAGAAGAACTTATAATGTACTTTTAAGTTAGATAATATCTAACTAGATAATCTTTTCAACTAGGTCTCCATGTTTGGATCATGATTTCCATGATCCTACTTTCTCACAATCTAAACTGTAGAACTCGAATTAGGGAAATGCTAATTTGATTATAGCTAAAAAGTTGGGCTCTTCCTTTGAGAAATAAACTCAAAATAATCAAAGAGATCTTCAAGTCACCACATCTCCAACTATACAATTGTATTTGGCTGAGTTCTAATAGAATAGATCATGAATTGAATTTCAGGACAAAATTCTTTCAACCGGGGGAGACTGTGACAACCGCCAAAATTTGAGACAGATCTAGATTTGAATAAACATAGTTTCACATATAGGCACGACACATACTAGACTTTGTAACTAGGAATTATGTTATAACCTACTAGAAACTTGGAAACAAGTAGAATCGGAGGATAGTGTACTTAGATGTCACATTGGTATGTGAATTCTACAACTATTTAAGTGTAGTGACTATCGACGTTCGGGTCATTCTTTGACTCAAACATCTTTGCATGAATTATGTAAACACATTAAACATTTGACCTAATAGTATAAATTAGGTCAGAAGCTCATAGGAACTTAAGTCTATGTTGAAAACTAGGACTAGTATACTTGATTCCTCAATTTCACTTGAACCTCAGAACCACTACATAGAAATGCCAATAAGCCGACAAAAATGAATTACAAACATTATTTATAACTATAAAAGAGTTATAATACCATAAAATTGTTTGAAGTCTCAAAGATTCAATTTATTTTATATCCAAAGATTTACTAAATCACAAGACCCTAAAAATCCTAAAAACTCAAATTTAAAAACTTTAACACCTAAAAATCCATAAAATTTGGTATGGACTTTATAATATCAATAAAAAAAATAATTCAAATGCGTAAATATAATCAAAGAAATTAATTTAATTCATGAACATTAATCTTATTTTTATAAGCCAACAATCCAAGATATATTATACTAATTGTGGTATTTTAAAAGGGCCAAACTTTATAACAAGCTTAAGCTTCTTAAACAAATAAGAATTAATTAGATCATATTACGATTTAACTATAAATTTGAGTAAAAGTTTACACAATTCATAAATTGAATTATGAATAAATTCATTTATTTAAGATATAAATTGATTTTAATAGCTAAGTAAAATATTTATATATTAAAAAATTATTCAAATTTTTATAAAAATTAGAGAACCTCTTTTATAAATTATAAACTTATTAAGGAAGCTTTTCTCTCTCTTTCCCAACTCAAAATCCATCCCCTCTATTCTCTCTCTCTCTCTCTCTCTCTCTCTCTCTTCATATCTCTCTCAACAGTCACACCTCACTCTATTTTCTCTCACACTTCACTCCAACTCATATCTCTTCTTCCTAGAAATATTTCTTTCTCAAAACAGTCTCTCAAATCAGCCAAGAACAGCCCCTAAGCCACGAAATTTCTGATGATTGTGGACTTGTTGAAGCTACATAACAAATAAAAAGGTGAGAACATACACCTATTGAAGATCCATAACCATCTTTATGATTTTTTTATGCATTTTCATCTTATTTTTCAAGTTCATGTGTATTTTCTTCCAACACTAAGGATTTGAGGATGATGTTTGTAGATTTTCACCAAAAACATGATGCATCTTATATAGGTGCTGAAAATCCATGATCAAACCACGATCAAAATCAAAGAAGGTGTGCATGCAAGCTTTTGATAACCATGCATGCTCATAGAAATATGTATTCACAAAAAGTACCCAAAACTCATTTTCTTCCTAAATCCGATTTTTCAGAATCCAAACAACAAAATAAGATGATCTGGACATTTTCAGAAAATAACTCGTTTTTATGGATTTATTGTAGTTTTCGCAAGAAAATAGAGCAATTATTCATATAAAATACCTTTGATGGTTAATAAATTCTTGTAAAATTCGGTATCGCCTATATACTTAGTAAAGACTTTTCATGAAGTTGTATGCATTTCTAAGGCTGTTTTTTGTTGATTTCTAATTTATTTTTGTTGAAGAGAAATAAATAGAAAGATACAGTTATGAATGTCCAAAGCCATATTTCATAATTTTTGCATCTTCTAGACATCATAAAGACTCCATGAAAAACTTTCCAGATTCTACCAAGACGATTTTGTTATTTTTACCGCTTTAACGAATGTTTAAGGGATTAAATTGATGAAAAAGATCTATACTTATCCAAAACTTATAAAACTTTACCAAAATATCTTATAATACATATTAATCGTAAATAAAAAATTTAATGAATTTCTTTTACTGTTTACTAATTTTTCATGAATTAATGCTCATTTATGAGAATAAATCAGGGAAAAATAGTTAAACTATTCTAAAAATTATAAAAAATTTCCATAACATCGTGTATTACAGTTTACCCACAAAAAAAACTTTGGGCAGTTTTCTGAACAATTTATTATTTAATTTATTTTTTAATAAAATAGATACACAAAAATCATAAAATCGAGTTAAACTATCTGAAAATAAATTTGGGTATTTTTCCCAGTTTATATACATTGTATAACAGTTTTACAAAAAGATTGGGAATTTTTATTAACCGTTTATTATTTTTCATGATTTTATGATGTTTTCATGAAATTAAATGGTGGAAAAATGGATAAACATATTTAAAAATCATGAAAAATTACACGAGGGTTCCAAATTGTAGTTAGAAATGAAGTGTAAAATTTTGAAAATTTTTACAACTGATTTGATTTAGTTTTAGATTTTTAGTTTGTAAAGCCCTTCCAAAGGTTCTAAAATGCATTTCAAACAATAACACAAAATGGGATTTGTCACTTGCAAATGTTAATAAGTGAATTAGTATATAGAAATCTGAATTTTCAGAAAAGTATTTGCAACTTATACAAAACCTAATTTTGACACAATATTTGGCATAATTCTATTGTAGAAATTAAGTATACTAGTGTTTGATTTTCGACTAGAGACTTATTAGTGTGTAACCTTATCGTAGGGAATCGGTAGAGACTTGCACATTATAATTAGGGTTTCGAGATGATGGTTTGGGGGATAGGAGGCTGAGGTTAGAGAAGGCCTCAAAGGAGTTAAGGTCATTATATAGGGTCTCAACACTAAAAATTATGGTTTGGGTTATAAGAGGCTACACGATGCGTACTCTGATCTTCCCCCCACATAGATCTTTTAAGTCTTGTGTCCAAATTATGCCCCTACACGTAGCGTAGCAGACCTTCCTACGCACCGCGTAGGAACATTTGTGAAAGAATTTTATACTCTAAGCTTAAAATGAAAGTACATGAGAAACGGGTGTTACAGTTAAATTAAATAGTTTATTTTTGAAATTGAGTTTAAATTAGTTTTAAAAAAACCAAAAATCAAAGGATGCCACACAAAGATAAATGTTCCCCACAAGTTCAAAGAATGGATTGTTGACTCAGACTGCTCGAACCATTTAATAGGCTGGAAACAAATCATCCAAGATCCAATTAAGTATGAAGGTAGCATAGCTGTCGTAATTTCAAACAACTCCACACTGCAAATAGCACACACTGATAACGCCCTTTTTTCCTAGAAGATAATCAAAAAGAGTTGATGTTAAAAAAATGTCTATCATGTACCCGTATGAAAAAGAACTTGTTATATGCATCACAATTAACTACAACATGCAATTATATGTTATTTGGACCCAATGATGTTAATGTATTTAAAAACTTTTACACATCATCCAAACGCGTTGCCCAAGGTCACAGATTAGAATCAATATATGTAATTTTCATGGAAATTGCATATGTTGACAAAATGAAGAAGAACCAGAACGTTGATCTCTAGCATATGCGGGTAAGCCATGTTAGCTACTATATGTTAGACATGATGATGATGAAGAAACTTGTAAATGGTCTTCCCCACCTCAAGGTAAATAAATAATTGTGGGTGCATGCTCCCAATTCGGTAAGGCTCATCAGTTACCTTATGAAAATCAAACTATCAAACTAAGGTTCCTTTAAACCAGGTGCATTCGGGCGTCTTTGGTCCAGTAAAAGCAATCCTCTATCAAGGGAATGAAGTATATGATTAAATTCATAGATGCCTTCTCTAGATTCGTATTCGTCTGGGTATACTTCATGAAGGATATGTCTGAAGCACTTGATAAGTTTAAGGAAATCCAAGTCGAGGTAGAAAGGGAAACCAAGTATAGTGTATGCAAGCTCAGATCAAATAATGGCGGTTAATATCTTACAAAAGAGTTCGCAAAGTACTTGGAGCATAAAATAGCACGATAACTAACATGTTGTAACACGCCATAACAAAATGGTATCTCATAATGGAAGAAACAAGAATCTAGTGGAAGTCTGTGGAAATAAGATTCATGATATAAATATTCATGGTTGTTTCTAGGCGGAAGGAATGAAGACAACCTCCTATGTCATCAACCATATCCCTTAGCAAAGCCTCCGATATGTATCACCATACGAGAAACTTCTGAATCTAAATGCAAACATTGGTCAGCTTAGAGTGTTTGGGGTGTATATGTTATATCATATGTCGTCATACCCAACCATCCACGTGATAAGATGGAGAAGAAAGTTATATGATGCATATTTGTAGGGTATGATCAAGAGCGAAAGGGGTTGTGTTGATCTAACCTAAACAATGGAAAATGTGACCCAAACAATGGAAAATGTCATATCTCTAGGAATGTGGTTTTTTATGAGACATCTGCATGGTGGTCTACTAATCGAGAAACCCTCCCTGGCTCAGATGCACTCAAGAAAGGTTTAGAATCATCTAGAGCCAGACTTGTGGTGACAACATGTCGTCGGCACAGATATTGTGGTCAAAGGTTGCAAAAGGTATAGTGAAGACATGTCGTCTGCATAGGGGGGCTGTAGCGACGACATTAGTCGTTGGGTTAGGTGTCATCGACATAGCTCCGTATCCTTGTAGTAAACTATCAAAGAAGAATCCATTTTCATATAGAATCAACAACAATGGCATACTGGAAAGATTAATGCTGCCAACTCATATGAAAATTATGAAGAACAAGAAAGGTTAAGGTGGTCATTAAGACTCATAATACCGAACCTAGGTTTGCCAATGTTACCATTTTTTAGATTTCTTTATGTGAACCATAATTATATAACTAAGCGTGTGTAAAATACAAATAAATGACCACAATGAAGGTAGAGATGTTAGTCCTAATACTAAATCAAATATGGGAGCTAGTTCTTATGCCAGACAATGTGAAACCCATATCATGTAGATGGGTATACAAGATAAAGTGGAGAGCCGATGGATATGTAGAAATGTGTAAGGCCCGATTAGTAGCCCAGCGGCCAAGCTTACCATGATTTGAGTGCTTTTAGCCCTAGTAGAAAAGTAAGGGGTGGAATTTGTAGCAGATGGATGTTTGTAAGGCCTTCGTGTATGGCGATTTAGATCACATTATAAATATGGTACAACCTTTGGGATTTGAAGGTAAAGCACACCCCAACTACGTGTGTAAGCTAAAGAAATCTCCCTATGGGCTTAAACAACCGCCCATGGCATGGTATGAGAAGATTTCAGAATTCTTGAAGCATAATGGTTTCACCATGACGGCTGATGATGCTAGCCTTTTCGTAACAACAATGGGAAAAAGGGTAGCAATTTTTCTGTGTATGTCGATGATCTGATCATCTCACATGTGACTCCCTTGAAGTGGTTGCCCAAGTGTAAGAGAACCAGTGCACACGTTTCCATATGAAAGCTATGGACAAGCTCATAAAAAAATAGTGTTAAAAGTGAAGTATACGGATATATATATCATTATATGCCAACACAAATACTCTATGAATCTGCTGAACAGGTTTCGATTGCTCAACTGTAAGCCCGCAGGGAGTTGATATGAATGTGAAGCTATTTGTTAATGGTAGTAGAGAACTAGAAGACCTAACTATGTATATGAAAATAGTTGGTAACCTAATCTATCTAACACTAACCCGAATTGATTTGGCGTTTGTGGTGGGTGTGCTGAGCTGGTTCATGCAAAGTCCAAAAGGATCCCATTTGGCTACAATTCAGAGATTTCTAAGGTATGTGAGGACTACACTTAATTATGGACTTGAGTTTAAGAGGAAGTCAAAGTGCAACTTATTTGGGTATTGCAATGTTGATTATACAGGAGATGTAAATACACACTGTATATGTGTTTTTGTTGGGATCTAGTGCAATATCATGGTGTAGTAAGAGATAGCCAACAATTTCTCTTTCCCTAGCCGAGGCAGAATATCGAGCAGCCGCCATGGCAGCTCAAGGATGTATATAGCCAAATATCTCAATCAAAATGTAGATTACAACATTCTACTCTTTTGTGACAACCTTTCGTCGATTCAGCTGGCATGGAAACCTACTTTCCATGCCAGGACCAAACATGTGGAAGTTCATTACCATTTCATTTGTGGCAAGGTCTTGGAAGGAGAGATTGACCTACAATACGTACAGACCTCATGTCACACCCCCGAACCAGACGATGGAAACGTCCGGGGGCTGGTGTGACTAACAATTGAAATATCATCACAATGGATATACAGGAAACATAACACATTCATCACCAAACATTACATAGTACAACTGGCAGTGTTTACATCAGTACATTGTTTACATTACATGATTCCAAAACATAGAATGTTTGATGTTTGGCATATACAAAAGAAACTTTCCACATATATTGGATGCTTCCTTGATCTAACGATTACCTGAGATTGCAAGTTATTTTGAAAACGGTCAGCATATATAATGTTGGTGAGTTCATAAGTAGGTTTGATGTAAAATAGTTTATGCCGTTTGTAAAACCCAGAAAATATGATATTTTCTGTCGAAAGACTGTATGAATAAGAAAAATATTGTGATGATCCCATAAATGTAAGTATTGTGCGATTTAAAACTTGTAGAACAAATAACCTTCATATTTGTTCTTTGTATAATGAGTTTATGTTTGAAATGAATATTATTGATACCCCCGGAAAACCCGATTTTTTCCACTTAAAGCTAGCATGTTAATTAGTATTATTGAATGATCACTTGTAGGTATACTATAATTAAATTCGCCTTCTCGAAGATGAAATGAGTAACGGATCTCGATGTGAGTCGTTATAACCATACATGATGATGACTGTTTCGCTTGTCTTAGCATTCGTAAAAATGCGGGATTCTGATCAAGATTTTTTCACCCTAGACTGGCCGAGTCTAACTGTAGCGAATAGCTTAGGTGTAGGGGAGTCACTCCCGTATAGATCTATACACAAACTCTCGCTCTCCCTCCAAGAGGCTCTGATTATAACTACAAACTACGCCCGAACACTCGTTGGTGCTAAACGATAATTCTCACTAGATCCAACTGATAGATTATGAATATGAATAACTTCGATCATACTTGTTTAATGTTTTTTGTGAATATGAAGAATGTCTAACAAACACAAAAAGGGACATCTATGGCCCACTAATCATGTATGCTAATACAAACTGTCGAATATGCGACGGGCACGTTGGCCCATTTAGCATATAATTTATTTGGACCATACTAGCAATGTTAATGGGCCACTAAGGCCCAACACCATTTAAAGCCATAGAGGGTCCATTAGTTACGTAATTAATTTGGACCATACTAGCAGTGTTAATGGGCCACTAAGGCCCAATACCATTTAATGCCACTGAGAGTCCATTAGTTTTGTCATTGGGTCACTGGAAGCCTAATAAGCGTGTATTATTAAGGTTGGTCTCGATAGTCATGCTAATGGGTCTCGAAAGCCCAATAAAAAAAACTTGTATTTATACAAGCCCAAACAATAAAATATTTATTGTTTTGTGATGTGTGTAAAATGCACTTGTTTTATTCCCTACTTTTATTAATATATTTAGCACACAAAGGCAGTGAATCTGTCTTTTAGTGCTATAGTTTAGTAAGTAACGTGTCGAACTCAGGGAACAGAAAATTAAACTAACAACTAATTTTGTAACGCCCCATCTCTGGTATGTTGTTCCCGTGGCACTTATTTAGAAGTTTTATTGAGGGACTCGGCGAGTCTATGGCCTGACTCGTCGAGTAGGGTCGAGTTTTCGTGCACGTGTTAGTCGGCGACTCGGCGAGTCCATATTCGGGACTCGGCGAGTCTGCCTGCCTAGAAGAAACCCTAAATCCCCGGGTTGCTCACTATTTAAGCAATGTTATGTGCCCCAAACTCGCCTCCTTCACCCTCAGAGAGCTGTGAGAAACCCTAATCCATCCCTTATTTGTTTTAAGTGCTTTTGTGTGGATTTTGAAGGCTTGAAGAAGAAGAAGAAGAAGAAGAAGAAGAAGAAGAAGAAGAAAGGAGAAAGGAGAAGAGGTGTAGAGCAAAGATCCAAGGGCAAAATCAGAGTTCATTGAGGTATTTCTCGGATTCCTTCTGTTTTATGCTTTAGACCTCCATTAGAACTCTTCTAGGGCTAGTTTGATGCATTTTCCAAGCCTTATAGTTGTATGGATGCCTTAATAGGTTGAGAGATCCCTAGATCTGTTCATTTATGAGTTGTAGAGCCCGGATCTATTGCCTTTTTGAAGATGCTTTGCATAAGAACGCTAGATCTACCCTTTATTATGCTTTTTGAGCCTTATTATCTTCTTGGTCGCTTATGGGCACGTAAATATAGAATCTTTACGTGCTAATCGAGTTAAGGAAGCCCAGATCTATAAGTTTCAGACGCTGGATTCAAGCAGAATCGAGTTTAGAGTAGCTGCATGGATGTGACTCGGCGAGTCGGAAGAACGACTCGGCGAGTCAAGTCGCGAGTCCCGTTTTTCCCTTTTGAGTGATGTCGAGTGGAAGCCTGTGAGTAGTAGAGTGGACTCAGCGATTTGGAGGGCAGACTCAGTAATGGAGGGACTCGACGAGTTGTTCATACAACTCGGCGAGTCCAAGGCAATCTTCTTAGCTCAAGAACAACTCGTCGAGTTGTTCATATGACTCGGCGAGTCGGATGAAGATTGTCTAAGTTCTTGGATCGAGAGGGTACTCGTCGAGTCGATTCCATACTCGACGAGTAGCCACGAGTAGGGTTGAGAAGTGAGACTAGAGACTCGGCGAGTTGGCGGCCCAACTCAGCGAGTCAGGTCAATTGTGGGTTGACTTTGACCGAGAGAGTTGACTTTGACCAAGGGTAAAAGAGTCATTTTATCCCAGTGCAGTGTTTAGCATTTGATTGAGTGTGTTTATGGACTTGTAGCCGGGGAGATACCCGAGTAGCAGCAGTTAGCTTCCAGAGCCATTCACACAGCAGCCAGTTCACGAGGTGAGTTTCCCTTCAGTAGGAACGGGTCTAAGGCCACAATGCCGGCCCGTTCAGTTGGCCGTAGTTTCTGGACTTCGGTCCAATGCAGTAGCTAGTATGTTTGACACCTCCGTGGCTCTGACAGGATTTATGTGTTTATGCTAGCTGATATGTTTATGCTATGTTCAATCAGTTTCGGACTTCGGTCCGATGTAGGGGACAGAGGTCCCAGTCAGCTTCGGACTTCGGTCCGATGTAGGGGATGGAGGTCCCAGTCAGCTTCGGAGTTCGGTCCGATGTAAGGGACGGAGGCCCCAGTCAGCTTCGGGCTTCGGTCCGATGTAGGGGACGAAGGTCCCAGTCAGCTTCGGACTTCGGTCCGATGTAGGGGACAGAGGTCCCAGTCAGCTTTGGACTTCGATCCGATGTAGGGGGCAAGGCCCCAGTTAGCCCGGACTTCGGTCCGATGCAGTGGGCAAGGCCCAGTATGCGCTTATATGTTATTATTGTGGTATGTGGTAGTTTGGGGGAGCTCACTAAGCTTCGTGCTTACGGTTTCAGTTTTGGTTTCAGGTATTTCCGCAAGCAAAGGGAAGAGCTCGGGATGATGGCATCGCACACACCACAGCTTCAGTTTTGTCCTAGGAGTTGATTTAGTTTTCTTGATATGTTTGGATACAGTTGTGATACAGTTTTTCTCACAGTATTTTTTTATGGTTTTTGAAACACGCAGCATATGGTTTTATTATGTGATACTCAGTCTCGTGGGTTTTGTTATAATAAAAATCGAAATTTTTGGGTGGTATTTTTGGGTTTTTACAAGTTGGTATCAGAGCCCTGGTTTGAGGGATTCGGATACACCTCCGGGTGCATCTGAACTCAATCTAAGGGAAAGATAAAAAGATTTTCAAAAAGAAAAATATTTTCGAATGAGATTTTGAAAAGCACTTAGAAAGAAAAGAATTTTTAAACAAGATAAGGGTGTGGTGCATGCGATCAGCCGAGCTCAAGTAAGTACTCCCAAATTACCAGTACAAGTTTTATTATTATGATTAATTGTTCCAGTTTCAGTAGAACAGCATGCTAGTATAGGACTAAGGATCTAGGAGGATGCCTTATGTGCCTGCTATATGTGTTACAGCTTTATGAGAATTGCATGCTAGTATTGAGTAGACAGCAGTAGGATAGCCTGTTTAGGTTATGCCTGGTAGCGCGAGCTTAGCATTGTATGCTAGTGTAGTTTCTCGTTATGAGAATAGTTTTGCCTGAGTATGTTTCCTTTATCCGAATGTTGCTTGCTTTGTGCTTTGTGGGACTCTGAGTGGTAGGAGTTAGCCATTAGGTGAATACGTCACATCACATGTGAGCAGGGTTGAATAATCTCAGAGTGCTGGATATGTCCCTATTGCGCAACTCTTGTCTGAGTCCAACCGTTGTAGGGACGAGTCTTTTACTCGAAGGATTATCCGAGCCTCATTGCATGTGATGGTATTTAGGTGGTGGCTAATTAGCATTACAAGGAGGCCTTCAGCAGCTGAGGACTGGTTTGAGTGGAGTCAGAGATTTCCCTAGGGCAAGCCTAGGATGAGAGTAGCAGAGATCAGTAGTAGTAGAAGTGACTTGGTGGAGTCAAGGCAGTTCTTGAGGAAAGTACGGATAGATGTGGAAGGTAGTATGGGCCCGTACTACTGAAAGCAGAGGATCCGTACTCGAATCAAGGAAGGCCGAGACAAGACCAGGAAGCTAGTAGTAGTATCAATGATCCCTTGAGATATTTCAGTTTTCTGATGTTGCTATGATGTGTTTTAGAATGGTGGTTTTGCGTCCGAGGACAGCAGCCGGCAGTGGAGGTGCCGGGGAGGGATCAGGATCAGGCTCGAGGGACGAGCGCATGGATGAGCAGACCAGAGAGTTTCTTTCTTCAGAGATAACTCGTATCATTTTAGAGCAGACTCCTGTGATCTTCGGTTCGATCAAGGAGGGTATCCTAGAGCTGATGGATGAGAGGTTGGGCACCTTCCGTGCCGAGGTGGCGGCCATGATGGGGTCGCGCACACTTACGTTCAGGGAGTTCAGGGCATGTGGAGCTCCAGACTATCACGGGGTGCGGGACCCCATAGCGAGTACTAGATGGTTGGCGGATGTGGCCAACGCGTTCCGCACTAGCAGGTGTCCCGAGGGGGACAAGGTCAGATTGGCGTCCTGTCTTCTGAAGGACAGGGCATGGGATTTGTGGGAGGAGGTCGGACATACCATTGGAGATGATGCGGCGTTGGATGCCATGACCTGGGCTGATTTCTCTACCAGGTTCAGGGCGGAGTTTGCACCAGTCATTGAGGTGCAGCAGTTAGCCAGAGAGTTTCAGGACCTCACCCAAACTACAGAGACCGTGGCGGAGATCACCGCCAAGTTCAGGGAGAGGGCTCTTCTTGTTCCTCAGTATGCAGCCGATGAGGAGATGAAGAAGGCCCGCTATCATGAGATGTTGCGGAGCAATATTCGCTAGTTTGTGAGCCGGTCCAGCTGTAAAACGTTGGATGACATGATTGCTAGGGCTCGAGAAAGGGAGATTGATCTCGAGATGGAGAAGAAGAGGAAACCGGAGGCGGTTTCAGGTTCAGGAGGTTCGGGCAAAAAGCCCAAGGTTTCAGATCACAGATCCAGGTTTCAGCCGAGCCACAGCCGATGTGGCAGGTGTGGGAAGATGCACGATGGGGTGTGCAAGGCAGGGAGTTCCGGCTGCTTCAAGTGCGGTCGGACTGGGCATTTGAGCAGGGATTGTACGGCCCCTGCTACTGCCGTTGCAGCATCAGATCTGATTTGCTTTCAGTGCAATCAAAGGGGACATAAAAAGTCCCAGTGTCCGAGTTTAGCTGCAGTAGGGAAGGTGGCTGCACCTGCCCCTGCTACTTTGAGGATTACAGATGGCCGGCAGGGCCGAGCCGAGGCGCCAGTGGCGAAGAGTAGGGCGTTTCAGATGACAGCAGAGGAGGCGCGAGCGACTCCTGATGTGGTGACGAGTATGTATCTTCCCTTCATCTCTTTATTATTATTGATTGATTATTGCTTATGATTGTATGTTTTATATAGGGTCGTTCTCTGTGAACGGCATTTCTGCTATGGTATCATTCGATTCGGGGGCTACCCGATCATTTGTATCGCTTGCGCTTAGCAAGAGATTTAGCAGAGCTCCAGGGGAGCTGGATTGTCCACTAGAGGTTGAGATAGCGGATGACAGGACCGTAAGGGTCGCCAGAGTGCATAGATGGTGTTCTCTTCAGTTGTTTGACGAGCAGTTTTCGGTGGACGTGGTTCCTATTCCCCTGCGAGGGAATAAGGTTATTGTAGGCATGGATTGGCTAAGCCCCAATGGGGAGGTGATTGATTGTGAGCTTCAGCTAGTGAGGGTTCGCACTCCCAGTGGGGGAGAGTTAGTGATTCAAGGCGAGAGGCCACATCGCGGACCGACCTTTTGTTCCGCTGCAAGGGCGAGGCGCTATTTTCAGCAGGGTTGTGCTGGTTATGTAGCTTATGTCTTGGATGCCCGGGAGAAGGGCAAGACGACAGTTGACGATGTTCCGATAGTGCGAGACTTCCCGGATGTATTTCTCGAGGATTTACCGGGGATACCTCCTGAGAGGCAGGTTGAGTTTGGGATCGACCTGATTCCTGGTGCGGCTCCGATAGCCAAGGCACTGTATCGCCTAGCTCCCCCTGAGATGCAGGAGTTGTCTACGCAGCTGCAGGAGCTGCTAGACAAGGGTTTTATTCGGCCGAGCAGTTCGCCTTGGGGAGCGTCGATCCTGTTTGTGAGGAAGAAGGATGGGTCGCATCATATGTGTATAGATTACCGGGAGTTGAATAAGGTAACGGTGAAGAACCGTTACCCACTTCCAAGGATAGATGATTTGTTTGACCAGCTTCAGGGAGCGTCTTGGTTCTCCAAGATCGATCTACGCTCCGGGTATCATCAGATGCGGGTTAGGGATGAGGATGTGCAGAAGACTGCTTTCAGGACCAGGTATGGTCATTATGAGTTTGTGGTGATGCCATTTGGGCTCACCAATGCCCCAGCCGCGTTCATGGATCTCATGAATCGCGTGTGCAGGCCGATGCTGGATCGGTCAGTGATAGTATTCATAGATGATATCTTGGTATATTCCAAGACGCAGGAGCAGCACGAGGAGCACCTGAGGGAGGTGCTAGAAGTTTTGAGGAGGGAGAAACTCTTCGCAAAGTTCTCCAAGTGTGAGTTCTGGTTGCGCGAGGTGCAGTTCCTTGGTCACCTCGTCAACCAGAAGGGTATTTTGGTGGATCCGGCCAAGATAGAGGCCGTGATGCAGTGGGAGGTCCCGAAGTCTTCATCTAAGATTCGGAGCTTCCTAGGGTTGGCAGGGTATTACCGGAGGTTCATTCAGGATTTCTCCAAGATAGCAGTGCCGCTCACCCGACTGACCAAGAAGTCGGTGGTATTTCGTTGGGGGCCTGAGCAGCAGGCAGCGTTCGAGACCCTCAGACAGAGATTGTGCGAGGCTCCGATCCTTACCTTGTCAGAGGGAGTAGAGGACTTCGTAGTCTACTGTGATGCCTCAATCACAGGTATGGGAGCAGTGTTGATGCAGCGAGGCCATGTGATAGCTTATGCCTCGAGGCAGTTGAAGCCTCACGAGGCTAACTATCCTACCCATGATTTAGAGCTAGGGGCGGTTGTGTTTGCCCTCAAGATTTGGAGGCATTATCTTTATGGGGTCCGTTGTACTATCTACACAGATCACAAGAGTTTGAGGTACCTTATGGATCAGCCGAGTTTGAACATGAGGCAGAGGAGGTGGTTGGATGTGCTGAAAGATTATGATTGTGAGATCCTTTACCATCCAGGGAAGGCCAACGTGGTGGCCGACGCCCTAAGCCGCAAAGTGTCGGCAGCACCTATCAGAGATTTGTGTTTGAGGATGACAGTGATTACTCCGTTGTTGGAGCGGATCAAGGAGGCTCAGGGTGAGGGCCTCAAGGAGGAGAGGCAAAAGTGTGAAAGGATAGTGGGTCGGGTAGCTTCATTTGATTATGACAGTCGGGGATTGCTGACACTTCATGGGAGAGTGTGGGTACCGTACTAGGGAGGAGTACGGCAGGTGTTGATGGACGAGGCTCATTAGTCTCGATTTTCTATCCATCCAGGGGCGACGAAGATGTATAGAGATCTTTGACCCGATTATTGGTGGCCCTGCATGAAGCGGGATGTCGCTTGGTATGTTGAGAGATGCCTGACCTGCAGGAAGGTCAAGGCAGAGCACCAGAGGCCTCACGGCAAGATGCAGCCGTTAGACATTCCCGTGTGGAAATGGAAGGACATCACCATGGATTTTATCACCAAGCTTCCCAGGACCGCACGAGGAGTAGATTCGATATGGGTAGTAGTGGATCGGTTGACGAAGAGTGCTCATTTTATCCCGATTCAGGAGAGTATATCGGCAGAAAAGTTAGCCGATATCTATGTGCGTGAGATCGTGGCACGTCATGGAGTGCCGGTATCGGTGGTGTCAGACCGAGATGTCCGTTTTACGTCCAGATTCTGGAAGCGGTTTCACGACGAGATGGGTACTCGTCTCCATTTCAGCACCGCTTTCCACCCTCATACGGACGGGCAGAACGAGAGGACGATTTAGACTCTCGAGGACATGCTCAGGGCATGTGTTATAGACTTTGGTGGCAGTTGGGATACGTATCTTCCGTTAGCGGAATTTTCGTATAACAACAGTTATCATGCGAGCATTGATCGACCTCCCTTTGAGATGCTTTACGGGAGGAAGTGTAGGACCCCAATTTGTTGGGGAGAGGTCGGTCAGCGAGTCGTTGGGAGCACAGAGGTGGTGCTCAAGACGACCGAGTTGATTCAGCAGGTCCGTAGTAGACTGCAGACTGCGCAGAGTCGGCTGAAGAGCTACTCCGACAGGAGGCGTTTAGACTTGGAGTTCCGGGTGGGCGATATGGTCCTTCTGAAGGTCTCACCCTGGAAAGGTGTCATCAGGTTTCGGAAGAGGGTCAAGTTGGGCCCCAGGTTCATTGGTCCTTCCAGGGTTTTGGCCCGAGTGGTTCGGGTAGCTTATCGGTTGGATCTTCCTATAGAGCTTAGCCAGATCCACAACACTTTCCATGTGTCTCAGTTGAGGAAGTGTTTGGTGGATGAGTCAGCAGTTGTTCCCTTAGAGGATATTCAGGTTGATAGCAGCCTGAATTATATTGAGAGGTCGGTCGCAATTCTGGACCGGAAGACAAAGACCTTGAGGAACAAGGCAATTCAGTTAGTGAAGGTGCAGTGGCAGCACCGGAAGGGGTCTGAGTGGACGTGGGAGGCTGTGAAAGAAATGAGAGAGCACTACCCGGAGTTATTTGCATATTCAGCCGTAGCAGACTTCGAGGACGAAGTCTGAGACAAGTGGGGGAGAATTGTAACGCCCCATCTCTGGTATGTTGTTCCCGTGGCACTTATTTAGAAGTTTTATTGAGGGACTCGGCGAGTCTATGGCCTGACTCGTCAAGTAGGGTCGAGTTTTCGTGCACGTGTTAGTCGGCGACTCGGCGAGTCCATATTCAGGACTCGACGAGTCTGCCTGCCTGGAAGAAACCCTAAATCCCCAGGTTGCTCACTATTTAAGCAATGTTATGTGCCCCAAACTCGCCTCCTTCACCCTCAGAGAGCTGTGAGAAACCTTAATCCATCCCTTATTTGTTTTAAGCGCTTTTGTGTGGATTTTGAAGGCTTGAAGAAGAAGAAGAAAGGAGCAAGGAGAAGAGGTGTAGAGCAAAGATCCAAGGGCAAAATCAGAGTTCATTGAGTTATTTCTCGGATTCCTTCTGTTTTATGCTTTAGACCTCCATTAGAACTCTTCTAGGGCTAGTTTGATGCATTTTCCAAGCCTTATAGTTGTATGGATGCCTTAATAGGTTGAGAGATCCCTAGATCTGTTCATTTATGAGTTGTAGAGCCCGGATCTATTGCCTTTTTGAAGATGCTTTGCATAAGAACCCTAGATCTACCCTTTATTATGCTTTTTGAGCCTTATTATCTTCTTGGTCGCTTATGGGCACGTAAAGATAGAATCTTTACGTGCTAATCGAGTTAAGGAAGCCCAGATCTATAAGTTTTAGACGCTGGATTCAAGCAGAATCGAGTTTAGAGTAGCTGCATGGATGTGACTCGGCGAGTCGGAAGAACGACTCGGCGAGTCAAGTCGCGAGTCCTGTTTTTCCCTTTTGAGTGATGTCGAGTGGAAGCCTGTGAGTAGTAGAGTGGACTCAGCGATTTGGAGGGCAGACTCAGTAATGGAGGGACTCGACGAGTTGTTCATACAACTCGGCGAGTCCAAGGCAATCTTCTTAGCTCAAGAACAACTCGTCGAGTTGTTCATATGACTCGGCGAGTCGGATGAAGATTGTCTAAGTTCTTGGATCGAGAGGGTACTCGTCGAGTCGATGCCATACTCGACGAGTAGCCACGAGTAGGGTTGAGAAGTGAGACTAGAGACTCGGCGAGTTGGCGGCCCAACTCGGCGAGTCAGGTCAACTGTGGGTTGACTTTGACCGAGAGAGTTGACTTTGATCAAGGGTGAAAGAGTCATTTTACCCCAGTGCAGTGTTTAGCATTTGATTGAGTGTGTTAATGGACTTGTAGCCGGGGAGATACCGGAGCAGCAGCAGTTAGCTTCCAAAGCCATTCACATAGCATTTAGTTCACGAGGTGAGTTTCCCTTCAGTAGGAACGGGTCTAAGGCCACAATGCCGGCCCGTTCAGTTGGCCGTAGTTTCTGGACTTCGGTCCAATGTAGTAGCTAGTATGTTTGACGCCTCCGTAGTTTCTGCGCATTTGCATGACGGCTTCAGTGAATGGTATGTTGATTTGAAGAGTCTTGATGTGATCTAGAAAATTCTGATACTCCTCTTCCTGCTTCTCTTTCTTAGCTCGGGTTGGGTATGGCATGGGAGGCTGGTAAAGTTTTTCAGGAATCTGTGTAGTGGGATTTCGTGATGTACTCGCTGAGTCCATACGTGGTACTCGGCGAGTAGGACTGTCAGAGCGTGTTTCTTGGTTTTCTGCTTGCTTTTCTGCCTCCTCCTTCTGTGATTTCTTGGATGACTCAGTCTGAATAGCTGACAGGGGAGTGATTATCTTCCCACTTCTTGTTGTGACAATGTTTATTTGCGTACCTCGTGGGTTATTTTCAGTTTCGCTAGGAAGTTCGCCCGGTGACCTTTGGTTGATTTGTTGAGCAAGTTGCCCAAGCTGTGTCTCTATATTGTGAATAGATGCTTGCTGGTTCCTTAGCATGGTCCTTGTTTCTTGAATTGCAGCATCATGGTCACTATGTCTTTTTTCTGAAGCAACTACAAATTTTGTGAGCATTTCTTCCAAGCTTGGCTTCCTTTCTTGCACCGGCTCCTCCTTTTGGTAGAACCCTCTCCCTTTTTGCCTAAACCTTTCCTCCTTGGCTTTCTTGTACTCTTCATAAGGGAGCCAATCTTTCTTTTGTTTGCGCCAGTCTTCATCATATCGGTCTCCACTTGAGTAACACACTTGCGCCTTCTTGTTGCCATTTTCATCTAAATCACAGTCTCTAGTGTGGTGAGGCCCATTGTAGTTTTCACAACCCACCCGAATAGCGACTCTCCAGCTTGTTGTTCAAAGTTAGCAATGGCCTTCTTCAACTTGGCTATCTTGGAAGGTGGGCAAAAGTGATCAATGAATTCTTCTTTCATCTTGGCCCAAGTGGTGACTGATCCGGAGGGAAGTGACTTGAGCCAGTCTTTTGCAGCACCTTTGAATGTCACCGGAAGCATACGAAGTAGCTGAGTCTCGCGGGGCACATTTGGAACATTGAAGTAATCAGCTACATCATTGACTTCATCCAAATGTTTGTAGGCATCTTCATGGTCTTTTCCATAAAAAGGTATTACCTTTATTAAAGCTAGGATATGACCCTTTAGCTCGAAGGTAGCAGTCGCAGGAATTGCGGGTTGCACAAGTCCCGGGCCAGTGTCGTCTCGCATCCTCTTCTTCCATTCTCCCATGGGGATTTCATCAATGTTAGCCATTGTGACAGCTAACTCTTCCTCGGACTCGGTTTCGTGCTCATATGTCGGGTCCTCTTCTTCCTCGGTCTCGTACTCGATATCCTCCTTAGCCGGTTCGTCGATTACTAAGGAAGCGTTGGATGCTCCTGATTTGCTGATCTTCTTTTTCCCAAAAACAGTCTTTAAATTGGACAAGGGTGATCTCTTTGGTGTACTTGAACTCTCCACGTCCTTTCCCTTGCTTCTTTTCAATGCGGTTTCGGGATCTTCAAATGGGGATACCAGCGGGGTGTTTGATCCTCTGGTCATGAAAGTCCTGAAATAAACAGAATAAAAGCATAAAAAGAACAAAAAAATCGTACTAAAAATAATCAAAAATTTACTGCTGATTACGTTTGTACTCGCCGAGTAGATGCGACTGCACTCGGCGAGTACCATTGTGTTTTTGAAAAAATTATAACTAAATATTAAAAACTAAAATAGATGCTAAGACCTAATTACTGACTACTAAACTATAATAAAGTAACTTTATGCAAGTAAACTCACACAAAGGATCGAAAAAATTAGGTATTAGATTAATTATTTAGAACTGTTCCCCGGCAGCGGCGCCAAAAACTTGATGTGTGTAAAATGCACTTGTTTTATTCCCTACTTTTATTAATATATTTAGCACACAAAGGCAGTGAACCTGTCTTTTAGTGGTATAGTTTAGTAAGTAAGGTGTCGAACTCAGGGAACGGAAAATTAAACTAACAACTAATTTTAACTAAAACAACTAATGAAAGTAAAAGGTTTTTCTTCTAGTTTTGCAAGTCTAGAAACTTAGGCAACACTTAATTAACTAAATGACTAAAACAAACAACTAATTCACCAAATTTGATAAAGATGTTTCTGTTCAGGTTCAACCAATTCACTCCTATGTTATTTGTATTTATGATAGATTAATTGTTATTGGCTACCAATTAAAGTGGTTAGGTTAATGTTCATTACTCTTAGCCCTTAGACAATTAATTAATTTAAGCGGTGATCAAATGTTTAAACTAATTAATTCCGTAGATTAATGATTTGGATTAAATAAGATTTGTAGTGGTGAATCAATTTAGTAAATCAATTAACCTCTTGTTTGATGGTTTCTCAAACAAGCTCACACATTAATCTAATTATTGTCTTATTAATCTTAGTTTCATAATCATTATTCCTAAGCATATGAATTGGTGTTCACATAGACATATGAGGTTAACAACTAAGAGATGTTCATGCAGCTTAATTGTCTTCCAATTAACAGAAAATAATCATGATTAATGCATAAGGGTCTTTAACAAACTTAATTTAATAGATCACCAATAAACAATTAATCAAAACTAAGAATTAAACCATAGGAGTTCCTTGGTATTCCTCAAACAGAAACAAAAACGAAATTAGTTCATAGTTGCAGTAAAATCACACACAAAAACAAGTTCGACTAGATTATACATCATCAAATCCTAAAGCTTAAGTGGAATGATTAACCTAGTTGCTTCAATTCTTCAAAAGGTTGGAGATTAGAATTCCTCAGCGTCTTCCAGTGCTCTTAATCGCAGAAGGATCTTCCAAAATCGCCAAAAGTATGTTCCCCTCGGATAAAGGTTCGATTTTTATAGATATCTCAAAACAGGGGGTACTCGGCGAGTAGAACACCCAACTCGCCGAGTAGACTCGTTGTTATCCGTCTTAGATCAGGAGTCGTGGCTATCTTCTGGAATATTCAGCTGGACTCGCCGAGTACGCGCGTGTACTCGCCGAGTAGATGGACTTTTGTTCCTCAATCTTCATTCTTTGGTCTTTAATTGTTTTCCCTTGCTCCCTTTCACTCCCAAGCATATCTTTTTTGACTGAAAACAAAATTTAAACAATATTAAGTACCTTTTGTCCATATTATTCACATAATTAGTTAAAAATGAATAAAAATGTATACTAAATAATTAACTAATTATGCACATATCAAAATACCCCACACTTGACTTTTGCTTGCCCCCAAGCAAAACTAAATTTTAAACATATTAAAATCACATATGACAATTCCAATCTAACCCAACCATTATGCCAAGACCGCAACGCATGCATTTGTGTCTAAAAAATTTTCGTAAGGACCTCCCATACTCCAAATACTCACAATCCTCATAAACACTTGCCCACTCATCCCGAACTATGCTCATTTTATGCAACCCTCCGAATCCATCCGCAGAAAACCTCTTACCCTCAAGGTGTTTTTAATTGAGCAACCTAAGCATACATAATCTAGAATTACAACTTTTTGATACACTATGGAGCTCTTTTGAATTCATTTCTTCTTTGATATTTGCTTTGATCTCTTTGAATTCACCACCTTCATTTTTTGATCTTTGGTATCTTCAACTTTTTGAGTTTCTTTGAATTTTTGATCTTCTAATTCCATATTTAACTTTGATGCTCCAAAAATTCTTCAAAATTTTCTTGTAATTCTCTCTTTCTTTTTTTTTAATGTACCTCTCTTTTTTTTTCACTCAAATCCTACATGCTTAAGCAGGAGCGCTCAATCTCAACCTTTATTGGCTAACGATAACAATCTTCCTGGATACATTTCAGGTTTAGGCTGCTAAACGTATTGCATCCCTCGGGCCGAGCAGGGTTGTGTTTTTGTCCCATGATTTCACTGGAATAAGGAAGCCACAAATGCACTAGAACGTATATAGGCTCAACTAAACATTTGGGTTATCATACAATTATCAACATAATTCTAACATGGAATCCTAATTTTACTTTTACCAAAATTTTCTAAATTAAGTCCTAAGCAACATTTTTGGTATGCAACAATTTTTTTTTAAAATTAGCCTAAATTAAGATTCTAAATTTTCTATTTATATGACCAACCCCCTACCCCACACTTATTTTATGCAATGCCCTCATTGCATATTATGTATGATAAAAACATAAAAAGAGAATAAAGAGGGAATTGGAACAAACTCCCCTGGGGTAGCAGTTGATAGGTTGATACTCTTCATGTAAGGTTCCAACTTCAGCTGACTTTGGCATGGGAACAGCGCATCCATACCTTGGGTGTCAAATCCCGTGTGGTCGACAGCTCGAAAATTTAAAGGAACAAGCTTCTTTAGAATATCTCCAAAGACAATTCCTCCCAAAAAGTAGGTAAATGTAGCAGTGAAAGTGCCCAAAGCAGTTCTGGCATTCGAAAATTGGCAGAACTTGAAACCCGGGTTGCCTCCCGAGAAGCGCTTCTTTTTAGGGAGTCATTAGCTGGACTCTTCCCCTTCTACGTGGCTGTATTCTTTTCCAGCAACATCAATTCTTCCATTCCTTCATTACAGGGGACTCCTTCTTCATATTTTTTAACCCTATGACCATTGACCTTGAAAGGCGTTCCATCTCTTGATAATAGCTCTATAGCACCATCTGGAAACTCCGTCTTCACTACAAAAGGCCCATCCCACCTTGACTTGAGTTTTCCCGAGAAAAGCTTTAGTCGTGAGTTGAAGAGCAACACTTTTTGACCTTCATGAATTTGTTTATCTTTAATCCTCTTGTCATGCCACATCTTAGTCTTCTCTTTATATGGCCATGAGCTGGAGTATGCATCATTCCTTAGTTCTTCAAGAGCATTCATTTGCATTAACCGATTGCTCTTTAGTTCATCCATGTTGAAGTTACAACTCTTTAATGCCCAAAACGCCTTGTGTTCTAGCTCCACCGGTAAATGGCATTGCTTCCCATAAACTAACCTATATGGTGTGGTACCAATAGGTGTTTTGAAAGCTGTACGAAAGGCCCAAAGTGCATCATCTAGCTTATCCGACCATTCCTTGCGATTGCTCCCCACCGATTTCTCCACAATTCGCTTTAAGGCTCGATTTTTCACTTCGGTTTGTCCACTAGTTTGTGGATGATATGATGTGGAAAACTTATGGGTGACCCCATATTTCTTTAGCACCTTTTCCAATTGATCATTGGCAAAATGTGTGCCTCGGTCACTAATAAGGGCTTTCGGGACTCCAAATCGTGAAAATAGTTTCTTTAAAAACCGTACTACCACCCGTCCGTCATTTGTTGGTAATGTTTGTGCTTCCGCCCACTTAGATACGTAATCCACCGGCACTAGTATGTATTTGTTTCCTTTAGACATGGGAAATGGTCCCATGAAGTCAATTCCCCACACATCGAACACCTCGCATACTTGGATACTATGTTGTGGCATTTCATTTCGAGATGAAATATTTCCCACCCTTTGACAAGCATCACATTCTTTGACAAATTGGGTTGCATCTTTAAAAATTGTTGGCCAATAAAACCCAATGTCAAAGATCTTCTTCGCCGTGTAGTGTGCTCCATGATGTCCACCCGTGGGCCCGCTATGACAATGCTCTAGTATTTTCCGGCTTTCCTTCCCGAATACGCATCTTCTTATGATTCCATCCGTACAGCTTCGGAAGAGGTATGGCTCATCCCAAAAGTAATATTTTATTTCAGCAAAAAATTTCTTCTTTTGTTGGCTGCTAAAGTCTTTCGGGATGTATTTTGTAGCTAAATAATTAGCTATGTCCGCGAACCATGGCTCTTCTCCCACTGTCACCATGATGTACTCGTCCGGGAAGTCGTCTCCAACTTTATCTTCTTGCAATTGCGGGTTCTCAAGCCTTGACAAGTGGTCGGCTGCCACATTCTCCATTCCCTTCTTGTCTCCTATCTCTATGTCAAATTCTTGAAGAAGTAGCACCCATCGTATTAGTCTTGGCTTGGCATCCTATTTGGAAAACAAATACTTGATAGCCGAGTGGTCAGTAAAAACAGTAGTTTTAGATAAAACCAAATAAGGGCGGAATTTGTCAAAGGCATACACCACAGCTAGTAATTCTTTTTCAGTGGTGGTGTAATTTTCTTGGGCTGGGTTTAGAGTCTTGCTAGCATAATATATGGGTTAAAAGTGCTTATCAACCCTTTGACCAAGGACAGCTCCTAATGCATAGTCACTAGCATCACACATAATCTCAAAAGGTAAGTTCCAATTTGGTGCAATAATGATCGGGGCATTAGTTAGTTTTTCCTTTAAAAATTCAAATGCCAATAAACACTCTTTAGTGAAATTAAATGGTGCATCTTTTAGTAGTAGTTGTGTTAGTGGTCTAGTTATTTTGGAAAAATCTTTTATGAAACGCCGGTAAAAACCCGCGTGTCCTAGAAAACTCCTAATGCCCTTCACATTGGTTGGTGGGGGTAATTTGACAATAGTGTCTATCTTTGCCCTATCCACTTCAATTCCCATTTTGGAAATCTTGTGGCCCAACACTATACCCTCCTTGACCATAAAATGGCATTTCTCCCAATTGAGTACCAGGTCGGTTTTTTCACACCTAGCAAGCATTAAGTCAAGATTAGTGAGACAATCATGGAAAGATGATCCAAAAACGGAAAAATCGTCCATAAAAACTTCCATGAATTTTTCCACCATATCGTGGAATATAGCTATCATACTCCTTTGGAAAGTCGCGGGTGCATTGCATAACCCAAAAGGCATGCGTCTATAAGCAAAAGTCCCACTTGGGCAAGTGAATGTGGTCTTTTCTTGGTCCATTGGGTCTATGGGTATTTGAAAATACCCCGAAAATCCATCTAGAAAACAATAATAGCTATTGCCCGATAATCTTTCTAGCATTTGATCAATAAAAGGTAAGGGAAAATGGTCTTTACGAGTGGCATCGTTTAGCTTTCGATAATCGATGCACACTCTCCAACCGGTTACCGTTCGTGTCGGAATTAGCTCGTTCTTTTCATTAGTTATGACCGTCATCCCTCCTTTCTTGGGCACCACTTGGACCGGACTCACCCATGGACTATCGGAAATGGAATATATAATTCCCGCATCTAAGAGCTTGACCACTTCCTTCTTGACTACTTCTTGCATATTCGGGTTCAGTCTTCTTTGGTGCTGTACAACTGGCTTTGCTCCTTCTTCCAGGTTGATCTTGTGGGAGCAATAGGATGGACTTATTCCCTTGATGTCGGTGATGCTCCATGCTATGGCCCGTTTCCGCTTCTTCAATACTTGCACGAGTTCTTCTTTTTCAGAATTGGTCAGGTCAGAGGCTATAATTACTGGCTTTTGGTTGCCTTCTTCGAGAAAAGCATACTCCAAATGATCTGGTAAAGTTTTAAGCTCCGTTTTTTGGCTGTCTGTTGGACTCGCCGAGTCCAGGTAGGGTACTCGGCGAGTTTGTGGCTGTATTGACGACTTATGCCTTTTCTTCAGAGGTACTCGGCGAGTATATCGGTCCTACTCGGCGAGTAGAACTGTTTGTGCTCTTTACCAATTCTTCGTAGTCGGCTTCCTCTAGCAGTCTTTCAATTTCCACCAAGTCTTTTTCTGGATCAAATTCTTCATCCTCAACTGTGAACTTGATGGAATCTTCAGCTATGCCTTCCTCCGGTAATTCATCTAACATATCGATTGAGAATGTCGTGTCGTCACTATTCCTTGAATACTTCATGGCTTGGTCCACTCCGAATGTGACTGAATCTTCTCCTACCCTCAAGGTGAGCTTTGAGTCCCTCATGTCTACTATGGCACTTGCTGTGTTGAGGAAGGGTCTTCCAAGGATGATTGGCACTTATGGATCCGCCTCCATGTCTAGAATAATAAAATCAGCGGGAAAGACGAATTTGTCCACCTTGACTAGTATGTCTTCGCATATGCCTCTTGGAAAGGTGACTGTTTTGTTTGCCAAGTGTATTGCCATGCGAATTGGCCTTGGTTCCGAGAGATCCAACTTCTTGAAGAACGAATATGGCATTAGATTCACACTTGCTCCCGAATCGGCTAAGGCAGGAATGATGGTCAAGTTGCCAAATTGGTTGGGTAAGGTCAAGCTCCCCGGGTCGCCTTTCTTCTTTGGTAGCTTATTTAGCATAGCAGCTGAGCAGTTTTCATTGAGTACCACCTTCTGCACTTCTTCCATCTTCTTTCTATTGGTGAGAAGTTCCTTACGGAACTTTGCATATTTGGGCATTTGCATGACGGCTTCAGTGAATGGTATGTTGATTTGAGGAGTCTTGATGTGATCTAGAAAATTCTGATACTCCTCTTCCTGCTTCTCTTTCTTAGCTCGGGTTGGGTATGGCATGGGAGGCTGGTAAAGTTTTTTAGGAATCTGTGTAGTGGGATTTCGTGATGTACTCGCCGAGTCCATACGTGGTACTCGGCGAGTAGGACTGTCAGAGCGTGTTTCTTGGTTTTCTGCTTGCTTTTCTGCCTCCTCCTTCTGTGATTTCTTGGATGACTCAGTTTAAATAGGTGACAGGGGAGTGATTATCTTCCCACTTCTTGTTGTGACAATGTTTATTTGCGCGCCTCGTGGGTTATTTTCAGTTTTGCTAGGAAGTTCGTCCGGTGACCTTTGGTTGATTTGTTGAGCAAGTTGCCCAAGCTGTGTCTCTATATTGTGAATAGATGCTTGCTGGTTCCTTAGCATAGTCCTTGTTTCTTGAATTGCAGCATCATGGTCACTATGTCTTTTTTTCTGAAGCAGCTACAAATTTTGTGAGCATTTCTTCCAAGCTTGGCTTCCTTTCTTGCACCGGCTCCTCCTTTTGGTAGAACCCTCTCCCTTTTTGCCTAAACCTTTCTTCCTTGGCTTTCTTGTACTCTTCATAAGGGAGCCAATCTTTCTTTTGTTTGCGCCAGTCTTCATCATATCGGTCTCCACTTGAGTAACACGCTTGCACCTTCTTGTTGCCATTTTCATCTAAATCACAGTCTCTAGTGAGGTGAGGCCCATTGCAGTTTTCACAACCCACCCGAATAGCGACTCTCCAGCTTGTTGTTCAAAGTTAGCAATGGCCTTCTTCAACTTGGCTATCTTGGAAGGTGGGCAAAAGTGATCAATGAATTCTTCTTTCATCTTGGCCCAAGTGGTGACTGATCCGGGGGGAAGTGACTTGAGCCAGTGTTTTGCAGCACCTTTGAATGTCACCGGAAGCATACGAAGTAGCTGAGTCTCGCGGGGCACATTTGGAACATTGAAGTAATCAGCTACATCATTGACTTCATCCAAATGTTTGTAGGCATCTTCATGGTCTTTTCCATAAAAAGGTATTTCCTTTATTAAAGCTAGGATATGACCCTTTAGCTCGAAGGTAGCAGTCGCGGGAATTGCGGATTGCACAAGTCCCGGGCCAGTGTCGTCTCGCATCCTCTTCTTCCATTCTCCCATGGGGATTTCATCAATGTTAGCCATTGTGACAGCTAACTCTTCCTCGGACTCGGTTTCGTGCTCATATGTCGGGTCCTCTTCTTCCTCGGTCTCGTACTCGATATCCTCCTTAGCCGGTTCGTCGATTACTAAGGAAGCGTTGGATGCTCCTGATTTGCTGATCTTCTTTTTCCCAAAAACAGTCTTTAAATTGGACAAGGTTGATCTCTTTGGTGTACTTGAACTCTCCACGTCCTTTCCCTTGCTTCTTTTCAATGCAGTTTCGGGATCTTCAAATGGGGGTACCAGCGGGGTGTTTGATCCTCTGGTCATGAAAGTCCTGAAATAAACACAATAAAAGCGTAAAAAGAACAAAAAAATCGTACTAAAAATAATCAAAAATTTACTGCTGATTACGTTTGTACTCGCCGAGTAGATGCGACTGCACTCGGCGAGTACCATTGTGTTTTTGAAAAAATTATAACTAAATATTAAAAACTAAAATAGATGCTAAGACCTAATTACTGACTACTAAACTATAATAAAGTAACTTTATGCAAGTAAACTCACACAAAGGATCGAAAAAATTAGGTATTAGATTAATTATTTAGAACTGTTCCCCGGCAGCGGCGCCAAAAACTTGATGTGTGTAAAATGCACTTGTTTTATTCCCTACTTTTATTAATATATTTAGCACACAAAGGCAGTGAACCTGTCTTTTAGTGGTATAGTTTAGTAAGTAAGGTGTCGAACTCAGGGAACGGAAAATTAAACTAACAACTAATTTTAACTAAAACAACTAATGAAAGTAAAAGGTTTTTCTTCTAGTTTTGCAAGTCTAGAAACTTAGGCAACACTTAATTAACTAAATGACTAAAACAAACAACTAATTCACCAAATTTGATAAAGATGTTTTTGTTCAGGTTCAACCAATTCACTCCTATGGTTATTTGTATTTATGATAGATTAATTGTTATTGGCTACCAATTAAAGTGGTTAGGTTAATGTTCATTACTCTTAGCCCTTAGACAATTAATTAATTTAAGCGGTGATCAAATGTTTAAACTAATTAATTCCGTAGATTAATGATTTGGATTAAATAAGATTTGTAGTGGTGAATCAATTTAGTAAATCAATTAACCTCTTGTTTGATGGTTTCTCAAACAAGCTCACACATTAATCTAATTATTGTCTTATTAATCTTAGTTTCATAATCATTATTCCTAAGCATATGAATTGGTGTTCACATAGACATATGAGGTTAACAACTAAGAGATGTTCATGCAGCTTAATTGTCTTCCAATTAACAGAAAATAATCATGATTAATGCATAAGGGTCTTTAACAAACTTAATTTAATAGATCACCAATAAACAATTAATCAAAACTAAGAATTAAACCATAGGAGTTCCTTGGTATTCCTCAAACAGAAACAAAAACGAAATTAGTTCATAGTTGCAGTAAAATCACACACAAAAACAAGTTCAACTAGATTAGACATCATCAAATCCTAAAGCTTAAGTGGAATGATTAACCTAGTTGCTTCAATTCTTCAAAAGGTTGGAGATTAGAATTCCTCAGCGTCTTCCAGTGCTCTTAATCGCAGAAGGATCTTCCAAAATCGCCAAAAGTATGTTCCCCTCGGATAAAGGTTCGATTTTTATAGATATCTCAAAACAGGGGGTACTCGGCGAGTAGAACACCCAACTCGCCGAGTAGACTCGTTGTTATCCGTCTTAGATCAAGAGTCGTGGCTATCTTTTGGAATATTCAGTTGGACTCACCGAGTAGGCGCGTGTACTCGCCGAGTAGATGGACTTTTGTTCCTCAATCTTCATTCTTTGGTCTTTAATTGCTTTCCCTTGCTCCCTTTCACTCCCAAGCATATCTTTTGGACTGAAAACAAAATTTAAACAATATTAAGTACCTTTTGTCCATATTATTCACATAATTAGTTAAAAATGAATAAAAATGTATACTAATAATTAACTAATTATGCACATATCATTTTGTATAGTATTAGTGTCGTAAGGTTTGTTTAATCGGAATGTCGTAATATTCGCCAATCGTTTTATAACGATATAGATTTATAAAGAATATATATATATATATATATATATATATATATATATATATATATATATATATATATATATATATATATATATATATAGGTTATTTTGTTTTTTACATTTATTATGTGCTAGAATGCAACAATAGAAATTTAGTAAATTAAATAATTATAGATATTAAATGATTTCCATAATTATATGTGTATTAAATGATATCCATAATTATAATTCTCTTTTTATGAAAACTAATTAAATCCGTCGTTAATGCCAGCAATAACATTCTTTCATAATGAATTTGCATCTAGGTTTTTATATATGAGTTCGTACTTTGTTTCAAGACTCAATCACTTAAAATACAATAAAGTTGTATGGAATATGAAGAACGAGAGTGTATTCTACTAGAATACACTCTCATTCTGCTACAATACACTCTCATTCTTCTATATATGAATTTATTCTGAAAGAATATTATTGTTGACATTAATGACGAATTTAATTAGTTTCCATAAAAATGAGTTATAAGTATGGATAGCATTTAATATACATATAATTAATACTAAATTTCTATTTGTGCAATCTAGCACACAATAGATGTGAAAAACATTTTAACCTACCTCTCTCTCTCTCTCTCTCTCTCTCTCTCTCTATATATATATATATATATATATATATATATATATATATATATATATATATATATATATATATATATATATGTTTCCACTTAAATTCATAGGTTATAAAAAAATCTTGTATACATCGACTCAATTATTTTAATGTTAACATAATTGACCCAGAAATATTGGTTGACCGATTTAGCCCCTTCTTTTGATATAAATGACAATTTTAGTCCCTCTTTGTGAGAAATGACATATTAAGTCCTTGAACTATCTTTCTAGACATTTTTTGCCCAAATACTTAATTAAAATCATGTTTTCAGCCCAAAATTTAATTTTGGCAGTTGCAGCCCCTTTAGTAAAAGGTTTGCGCTTATAATCCAAACTTTTCGCAATTTTTACAAATTTGACCCAAAATCCAAAAACTTAAAATTTTTAGTCCTTTTTCTTTGATAACAAAACATTTTTAGCCCTTGAAATGGATTTATTTACTTTTCTACCCACTGTTTTTAGGAAATTTACCATTTCAGCCCCTTAAAAACCATATCTGTCGCAAATTTGGGCCTATGGGCCGAAAAGCCCAAAATTTTAGCCCAATAGGCTACATTTTTCATTTTTAGTCCTTGGAAAAGCATAATGTTCATAAATACTTATATTTTAACTGTTTTGACCTCTTGGACCTTGTAAAAACCGTAAATGACAACCTTTTTCCCAACTTTTGCTTAATTGACAAAAATAGCCCAATAATGAGTTTTATGTTGTAACATGTTTATTATGAACCTTATATGGTAGTTTTCTTAACTTGTTGAGTGTAGTACATTCTAGAACCCATATTTATCCTTCTTTTACTATAGATCTCGAATATTCTTCCTTTTTAGCATATATTCACCACATAAACACATGAAATCACACATAACATACAAATACACATAGATCAACACACTTTACTTGCATTCTCCCCCATAAATCATATAAAAACCGAAAATAAAGGGGTATGAACTCACCTTGGGGTTGTTGCTCACGGTTTTGAAGAAAGAAATGAAGAAAATTTGGTCCTAGCAAGCTCCTTGAAGAGATCTCGAATTTGAAGAGTTCTATGGAGTGTGATCAAGAATTTAAGGTTGTAAGATGAGTGATTAAGTGTAAAAGGAAAACATGTTTGCAAGATCTTACCACTAGTATGTAGTTGGAAATGATTTTTGAATGAGATTCTTCTTGAAGCCCTTATGGTCCTCGAAAATTTAGAGGAAGGATGAAGTTGTTCTAGAGAGAGTTTGAAGTAATTTACAATGGTGATGTGTGTGTGTGGGTAGCCTCGGCCGAGAGGAAGAAAAAGAGAGGGAGAAAGAGAGATGTGAGGTGACTTGCATTGATGTATGGGAATTATTGCATGGATACATAATGGATTTTATTGAGGTGGCATCTCTTAGTCAACTCTCTTCAATCCAATTCATTTTTCATTTTTTTGTTGATGGGCTGAAACGGGCTAAGGAAGAGGAAAGAAATCATCTTAGGCCTCTTCTAAGTCTTGCTCCAAATTATGAGGCTAAATAACTATTTTTCGGCCCATTGGGCTTCTAGGGGTGTTCACGGCCCAATTTAGCAATAAGGAATGGATTTGAGTCCATTAAAGCTAACTGGATTTGTTATCGCCCAAAAAGGTCCATTAAAGATAAACTAGTCCATTTTAGGCTTATAAGGCCCAAAAGGTTAAGTCTCATGAGAGTGGGTCCAATTATGGTCCATTTGAAGGTTCTAAGCCCAACGTAGTCAAATTGGAGGCTTATTGGCCCATTAGGCCCAATAAGAAAACTCTAGTTCATATTGGGCTTAAACTGAGATTTTTAGGGTTTTCAACTTTACTTGGTGAATCTAGGTTTGAATTTTGTTTCGATAGGAAGAACTTCAAGCATAATCATGAACTAGGGTTATGAGTTTCCAGTATGTGATGTTTACAAGAGTACAAAATTTCCTAGCTAGAATGCTAGTTGTGACACCTCATACCAAGTTGCAGACTAATTTAGTAAAGGACTGCCAAGCAAGAAAATTGTGGACTTATTCACTCATATGGGGATGATTGAAGCAGGTGTTGAGAGGGAGTGTTAACGTTCAACACCAACTCTCATGCAATCACATATGTGCATGCCATACTGGAAAATAGCTAATGTAGTACACCACATATAATGCGGTTGTAATAAAAATCCGTATTATAACTAGCTAATGTTAATCTAATACGGGCATATAATACGGCTAATACGGTAAGAATGGGAATAGAATATGGGGATTTACGAATGTTATTAGCTTGAAATCTAATATAGTTAAAACCTAGATCTAATACGGCTCAATTTGAAATCAAGTACAGAGCTATCCATTTTCTAATACGCTTCATTAATAGATTGCATACCCATTGCGACGTCAACCGTGCAATACTGATTTGGACATCTGCATAGAGGTAATTCTTACGGTATTTGTAAGACACTAGTGGTTGAGGGGACAAGAGATTAATTAATACTCCAATAATCCAAAGTTCTTGAAAGAAAAAAATAATTAGAATGTTGTAAGTAAACCTGGTTATATTCCCGGTCAAACTTGAGGAATTCTTCCAAGCTCTTCAATTCCTAACTGGCTTGTTAAAAGCAACAACCTACATGAATTACAAAACACACAAGAAAACAATTATAGACAATAATATGAAAAAGCAATTATTTTGAAGTAACGTGTTCATAAAAAAAATTACAATTCTTATTCATTCTTTTGACCCAAAAGTCAAAATTGAATCGAATGTTCCGATTTTGACCGCGTTCCCTTTTCTGTTGATACGTGGTTACTTTTCACAAGACGAACGCAACATGACTCATCAACAACACAAAGTCTTTGACTCCACACCGCTTCTTCCGACACAGCTCCGCCTCTGGTCTCCGGTCGACGACACCGACGCAGCCTCCTCCTCCGGCCTCCGGCCGCTTCCACCTCCCCCCTTTTTTCACATTGTTTACAGGTACGATCGGCTTTTTGGGTGTAATTGATTAATTCGTTGATTAATTGTTGTGTTGATGCGAATGTCTGCCATGTAACAGACCTGATTACACGAGTGTTGTTTAAGTTCAATTTCTTCGGAATTTTGATAATCGATGTAAAATTTTATGATTAAAGCAGTTATTCTAGATCAATGATATCAATTTAATATCTTGGTTCTTGTAGTTTCCTTTGATCTTAATTTACTAGGGTTTTGATTTATTATTGTTTATACTGTTAGCTTTCGTTATCTATGGTTATATAGTAATCAGCAATTCGATCCTTAGTTTTAAACAACCAATTTACTTGTGAAAGTTGAAAAAAAAAAAAAAAAACTTTCACTAATTGTAGTATTCTTTGGTTTTTTCTATGTCAACCTTATTGAATTGTTTGTTTGGCAAAGTTTTATTTACATTTGGTTGTTTATGAAAGAAGTGATTGCTAAAAATGCTAATTCACACCTTGATTATACATGTTTTTGCTTTCCCGTTCCCATAATCATCTTCACTGGCTTTGTTTTATTCATGAAATCCAATAAAACAAAATCTTCATTGACTTTGTTTTATAACTAGAGGCATAGCATTCTAACTGAAGAATAGGTACTTTTGAATAATTGAATATTAAAATTGCTCATGGTTAGTAATATAAAATATAAAGTTTGTTTCCTAAAAACTAATTTATAATCTTAGTGCAATCTAACCCTTTCTTTAAAACAGCTTTCAAGTTTCAATCATGCCTGGGTTACTTCAATAGAACTTCCTGTTTTTGATATATCAAAATCTATATATAATTCCTTCATCCTCTTTAGCCCGCAAAGAATGGGGTTTCTTTCACATAATTAACCATGGAATATCAAAAAATCTTAACCACAAACTTAGTTTTTTTTTTTTGTCATATTAATTTTTTAGTCTGTTGCTTGTTTCTAGTCTGGAGTTTGAGTCACAATAAGTCAATACTCATAAAAAAAAACAAGTAAACCAAGAGTAGGGGCATATAAGTAATTAAGAATTTGAGTTACCTATACCATAAGACTTTCAAACTATGTAACTAATAATTGACTTTGTTCTTATGTTAGGAAATTACATATGGAGGAGGTAGTAGTGCAAACAACCAAGATCAGGTGGAGAAGAAGAAGGTTTTATAAACCCAAAACAAAACATCTTGAAGTAAGTTACTGATTTGGAACTACAAAACACTTGTATACATGTTATTCAATTCATAGTTAGACCACTTAAATTCCAAAAAACAAAAATTATTATAGCATTGTAGTTTCATTTCTCATTACAATATTTTACTTCCAACTTATTTCTTATTACAACCGTATTCTTTCTTCTCTTTTTTATTAATTAGCCTTAAAATTATTGTTAGCTTAATTCATTTACAGGGAGATGCAGGAGAGATTGAATAAAAATTCTTACATTCTTTTTGCAGAACAAGTGAATGTCAAGATTTTATGTCAAAAGATTTATATAGGTGTATGTTTGTAAGTAGATGAATATCCTTTAAATAAATTCAAGAGGCCTCTAATGGAAGTTGGATATCCTCGTTATCATGCACCCAAGAATTTTGCTCAGTAGGTGATTCCTATTACAACATGCAGAATTTACAATATGTTACTTGTTCATTTATTAATTTATTTTCAAGGAAGTAAATTATTATACCAACACAAAGGGTAACGTCTTTGGAGTCACAAAGCGTAGCCTTCACTGCCACCTGGCAACATATTTATTCATGTGAAAACATATTCGAAATAAGCTTGTCACATTTAATTTGTTAGTTCTTATTTTGATACGAAGGGAAAAAGTACCTTAAGGGCCATCCTCCAGTATGTTAGACTTCCTTTGAGAGAGAGCTCTAAAGTGCACTTGCTCATCTATTGAAAAAGAATAGATTAAAGATTTGTAACTGATTGCAAAAAATCAAAACAAGAATTATTTATCATCAAAACTTTATCCTTTTATTTACTATCAGCTCTAGATAAACCGTAATACATAAAAACGATACCTACCTTTAAAGAGGGTTCCATCTCCACACATACCTAGATCCATGTATGGAGCTAGAATTCGCCATTTGCTTAAGATGTATTCTCCTGTTGTCGTTTGAAATGCAGTGAGATCTCCACCAATGATGTGATTCCATGACTTGTAATAACCCAATGCATCTTCTTCTTCATCCTTACTTTCATTATCATAAACAAAACTCACCCCACACTCCTTAGCAACTGCATTACCAATAACATCTGGATTCTCCCTAATGGTAACAGTAATAGTAACGTGATCACCACATTCCATCTCATTCATCCCAAACATCCAATGGCTTAACAACATCAAACTCTTTCCACCGACATCAAGTACACTGCCAACATAATGTTGGTATATCCAGGTGAGATTCTTTGTTATATTAGTAATTTTCATCAATGGCACCTCAAGATGAACATCCTCGGTAAATGGAGATGTCACCATACAGCAGCAATTTAATCCTGTGAGATTGTTTGGTGATGATGGGATGGTAAATGATATCGATGACCCCATGCTTCTATCTGTAATCCAATTCGGCATCTCTTTACTCCAATAAATTGTGCTGAATATTCCAAATTCATAATACATCTGCCAAATACAACCACCTTCATTAATTATACGTACATACATATTCACACAAACGCATATAGTTAACTACAGCGAACCTGGATTTCAGATTCCTCTCTTCTATCATCAAGATAAGCTCCAACGCACATTCCAATAAGGAAGTCTAGGTTAGTCCAGCCCAAACAATGTAATACCTTTTCCTCAACATCTGCCACTGGTTGGATTTTGACAATGCCTTCAAATTCAAACGACGAAGTTGAAAACATCTCGGAGCCGAATATGAACATGAGTGGGGACATTTGTGGATCAAATACAACTTTTCGTAGCAAACGATTACAACTAGAGCCAAAATATAGACTTAAATACTTTAATGTAGGTGGAGGATTCTCTATTGTTGTCAGCATATTACAATTTGACATGCCAAGTATCTGAAGCCTAGGAAGGCTTCTCACACAAAAGGGCAGGGAAACAATAGGATTTTCATCTAGATGTAACTCCTTTAACATGGTTAGGCAACTAAAGTCCACCGGAAAAGATTCAGTGGACAAATTATTATTCTCAAGTGACAGGCTTACTAAGTATCTTGGTAATGAAATTGCAAAGAACTTTGAATAACTTGGCATAGCCCCCACAATGGTAGAGGAAGATGTTATTGAGTTTATGCCAATATTGTTAACCTTGATTCGAGATTCACCAAGAGCACATCCCTCTAGCAATAATGTATTAACCTTTTTTAACATGCCTATGATTCTTGGAAGTTTACCAAGCTTGTTGCAGTAGCTTAGATCAGCATGGACAAGTTCAACACATTCCTCAATTGATTCACAAACCTCAAGCAAACTGGTGCAACAATTAAGTATTAATTTCTCTAGTTTAGGGAGGTGATCAAAGCCACCAAGCCTGCGAAGTTGTTCACAGAAACTTAAATTAAGAATCTTCAACGATCCAAGCAACCTTTTATCATCCGAGCATGATCCAATCAATTTCTGAAATTGAGATAAATTAGAATAGTAGTGAATTTTACCAACTCAACATAAAAGAGTGATGATAAGTTACCTTGAGTCGCTTATGAAGTCGTTGTGGATAGCTATAAAAAATCCCAAATGATTCAATATTGCTATGTGACATGTCAAGAGCAACTACATTCTCCATTGGTAAGTCTGAGGGTATAGACTTCCAAGGGAACCCATGCATACACAACCATCTTAATTCTTTTGGAAATTTCTCGTAGGAGCCATTGGTCTGCACATAATTAAGTTGTAGTAGCATTAGCCTATCCATCATACTTAATGCATCCGTTTTCAACTCAAGTGATCCACGTATCCTCTTGTTCTCAAGAATTTTCATGTCAAGGGTGAGGCCTAGAACATTTTTCGTACCCTAAGAAGAAAGGGGATGAAAAAATATTTTAAAATGTTAAGACATGTATGTAGAAATATAAACTCCTTTAACCAAGTACACATAGGTCCCTTACCATTTCTTGATTTAACACTCTAAATGACTCATGACCCCATAATCGACTTCGTTCCCATGGACAGCTAAGTGATTCTTCACGTACCACAAATCTTCCCATCTCTTGAACCAACTGATGCATCGTCAATTCATTATACCATCCGATATTAAGAAGGCATTTGTCGATAAGATTCGTGATTCCAGTTTTTGTTTCTATATCGCACGCCTCTAATATTGTTAGAGTATCATTTTTATCCATTCCAACAAAAAAACAAGAAATATGCTTAAACAAGTCCTTGTCATTTTCTGATGACAAAGAGTCAAAGCTCATTCTCAAGACATTATTTATAGGGGAATTATTTTCTTTCTTTAGCGTGTCTATGTACCCCTCCCAATAAGTTACATCTCGATTATGTAGAGACCTACCCAAAACTTTAAGAGCCATTGGATGTCCGTCACAATACTTCACAAGTTTTTCTGACACCTCTTCATAACCTGCCTTGGGCTTGTTGCACATGAATGCATGAAAACACAAAAGTTTTCGTGCTTCAATAGTAGATAAGCCTCTAAGCTTGTGCTCTGTATAGTTGGGTTTAATGTTCGTTTTGAATGGTAAACTACTCTGTGTCAACCATGCATCCTTTGTTGTTATTAGAATTTTGCTTCCTGGGTGAAAACCTTTGCTTCCAAGTAACGCATCTAGCTGATCGATACTACCAATATCATCAAGAACTAGAAACACCTTTTTACGGGCTAATGCATTCTCAATCATTGAGGTGTATACAGAAACATCATGAACTTGAACTGAACTTGGTTTGGAGATGTCATTGTAGAGTTGTTTTTGTACATCAATCATCCCATTATATTTTGTATAACATCGCCTATTGATATCTGCAATGAAGCTGCTGTTGTCAAATTCATGAGAATGTAGCACATAGACATATTTCGCTAAAGACGTCTTCCCGATCCCACCCATACCCAAAATAGTGAGTATATCTGTCGTATGGGATGTTGCATCTTTCAACCACGAAGTGACAAGTTCAATGGAGTTTTCCATCCCAATAAGTTGTGGTAGTGGAAACCTGGACGATACACATAATCTACGGAAGATGTCCTTCACAATTTCATCAATTAACTCCACCTCTTGCCTGGAATTTGATTTTAGTAAGAACAACAAAGATAATCAAAACAATAAACATGTCATAGTGGATATTTAATTTTTCCAATGATCCAAATCAAAATTATATAATATTAAGCCATTAAATAATTAAATTTTTTAGATCATAATTATTAGAGTAAATTACACAAATGGTCCCTATGGTTTAGGGTAATTTGCGTGTTTGGTCCCTAACTTATTTTTTCAACTCGGAAGGTCCCTAATGTTTGTTTTTGTTATGCGTTTGGTCCCTGTCTTACCTAAAAAGACTATTTTGCCCTTGATTTTTTATTTTATTTAAATAAGCACACCCCCCAACCCCACCCATTACCTTACCTTACTTACCCCACCATTTTTCCCTATTTAAATAATAGTCTTTTTAGGTAAGACAGGGACCAAACGCGTAACAAAAACAAACAATAGGGACTTTCCGCGTTAAAAAAATAAGTTAGGGATCAAGCATGCAAATTACCCTAAACCATAGGGACCATTCGTGTAATTTACTCTAATTATTATCATATTTGCACTTTTTTAACCATATAATAATCTAATGTGCAAGGTCATGTAATCATCTAATGTGCAAGGTGATAATTATATTCTATAATAAAACCAGAGGCACTAATGATGGACCACCAAAGTTCATTGTGTTACTACAAAAACCATAGTAATTAAATCCCAATGTGGTTTTGCATAAATCTGGAGAAAATGTCAGTGAACAGTTATAAGTTAACCTTTAATACTTACAAGTAAAAGCATTAAAATATGATAATAAAAGATGATATAATTTCAAGGTAGAAAGATATACAAAAATATTACATGCGTTACAACTGTTCAATAGTTGGTTTATTAATTGAAAGCATATAAAATCATTAAAATGATTTACCTACATGAACTAATTTGTGATAAAATAATAAATGCATAGCAAATGTGTTAAAATTACCAGGATGGTTTAACCAGCCTATACAAATTAATTTGTGATATCACATAATTGCAAAAACTAGATTCAATTTAAAGCATATCTTTGTCCAGTTTTAATGCATCAAAAAATATGCGTATGATGTATACGAAGTGACGTATTGAAATGCATACGGAAAAGATGATATTGAATTTTAATATGCTAATTAAAAAATATTAAAGGAGTATGGAAATATGGTTAAGAAAGTGGTTACCTGCCGTTTGCATCCTTCCCTTTTAAGTCAGCAACTTCTCTAAGCGCTTTATTCCAAAGCTCTATCTTTTGAACCCATTGATTTCTTTTAGTTGAATTTGTCTCTACCTCCATCTTCTGTTTATGCTTAGCCATTGCATCTCCGAAGCTACTTTGTTGCTTCCTGACATTGGTGGGCTCAACATGATAAAAGATGGGGATGACAATATGATTGGATTTCATACGTTGCTCAAGGATCAACACCAGTTCATCAAGACACCATGTGGAAGTAGCATAATTTTTGGACAACACGATAACAGAAGCCCTAGATGATTTAATGGCATATTCCAATTCTGGTTTCAAATCTTCCCCTGTTTCAATCTCTTCATCATCAAAGAAGGTACTAATATTGGCATGCATGAGTGCATTGTAAAGGTGATTAGTGAAACCATGACGAGTGTCAACACCTCTGAAACTTAAAAATACGTCATATCTATGAGCTTGAGTTGATGAAGAAGATGAAGATCCTTCACAAAGTTCAGAGAGAACAACCATTATGATCTATGACCGTTGGTTTGAAGCTTGTATTCTGAAGCTTTTGTATCCCAGGATTTCCTCAATTATGTCTGTACAAAAAATAAAAAATTTTAATACCTTATGTAACTTAAATCTCATCAAAGAATATAACCTCAACAATAATACCTTATAATCATTAAAATAAATTTTGTAAACGACTAAAAAACAATACATATGCACCTGACAGTAATACTTTAATCTGATTAATCCACCACAGACATCCCTAATATTGTCTAAATAATTTCCATCTAAAGTTAAGTTAAACAATCCTCAAACAAATCAACACCAAATACCATTCTAGAAACAACTACAAGATGCACTATTACATCCTAGGAAGGGAATTGCAAAAACGTATTGGCAATTTCCAAATTTCACTAGATAAGAACAAACAATTAAAAGATCCAAACGCAAGAATATATAAGTTTCTTGAAATGGTTGTTTGTAGATCCCCCTATATTGGCAAGAACAATCTTGTTAAATTTGATTTATCTATCCAAATGATAGAAGTTTGATTTATCTACATGCAAGTAACAATGTGACGACTTTGCTTTGTAATGCCCCTCGAACATGACTTCAAGTTAACCAAACCTTACTTTTAATCACAACATCCACATGAAAATACTATCAAAGGGATTGATATAATCCAAGAGTTATCGCAGTTGAGAAAGTGTCCAAGAGTTATTGCATTTAAAAGTAGATATAATCCCTGCTCCATGCAAGAAAACTAAAAGCAGAACTAGAACAATGAGTGTTCAGCTAGGCCGAGTTTTCCCTTCTGCAACAATGAGCATGTCAAAGAGGGCTAATTATGTTACAAAGAGGGCTTTGCCCGACATTATAGGTGTTCAATATAAGGTTAATATCATCAAAGACCCTATAATTTGGGTTTTTTCCGGATTAAACCTCAACATTATTTTTTTTTCCTAAAAATGACCTTGTTTATTTTTTTTATTTTTCATTTTTTCTGATTTGGTTTACTGGTAAGTAATCTTCCGGTTTTACAAATTTTTACAGAAAAACCCTCAGAGTTTTCCTTCTTTTCGGAAACAACCTTCCCATTTGACACGATAAAGTTAAGGTTTAATCTGGGTTCCAGAAAAATGCAAGTTCTTTTAAGAAAAAAATGGAAAAATTAACCCTTAAACTAAGCAGAAGATTATTCGGAAAATATGGAAAATGCAAGGTCTTTTTAAAGGAAAAAAATAAAGTAAAGGTTTAATCCGAATAACCCAAAGTATAAGATCTTTTATATATTAATCCTTAGATTTACAAAGAAATCCATTATCAATTTGTAAATAAACGGCATATAATCCTAATTTGTTATTCATGGAATATAACACCTAAAAGCACTCCACAACAACCGATACTTCTTAATATCTGGCTTCAACAAGTCGGCAAGTTCAACACGTTTAGGTTACTGTTCAGGACTTCAGGTTCAAAAAGAATCATATGTAGAGAATCGTCTTTGTGAGTTGGAAGATGTAGATGGATTAAGAAAGTACATGTTGCACTCTGCACTACCCTAACTGAAATACAAAACTGAAAAAAGTAACAGAATTAATTGAAATTTCAATCCCATGTTATGAACAAACACATGATTAGATATGCGATTTATAGTTAATAAAAGATAAAACTGTCTAACATGTGAAACTAACTGAAAGGGCTTTCACATTTACCTGCCTAGCTACAGAATAACAACGAGACCTGAAGCAGTGAGAATAGCGGATGACGAATGAAAACTGCAGAGTGAACGGCGCAAAGTCCCCCCGGTAAACGGCAAGTCAACGAGGAAGGAAGGGAGACGGCAAGGAATTGAGACAGAATGTGTGGTTTTCCTTTTGCCTTAACTATTGAGACTTGAGAGGAGGCTTTCACGATATTTCCTCTTTGAATTCTTCTTCTACAAAAATGATGTTAAATTTTCTAGAGAAAATACAGAAATAGTCCTTGTGGTTGTTAAAAGATTGCTGTTTTAGTCTAATATATATATTTTTTAGACAAAATTTCAAAAGTGGTCCTAATTAATATATATATATATATATATATATATATATATATATATATATATATAGAGAGAGAGAGAGAGAGAGAGTTAGGTTCAAATATTTCTAGCAAATAGTATGTGCCTAAATGCACCAATGAGAATTCATGAATAATAAATCATTAAATAAATTAAAAAAAGGTATAATGGTAAACTTACTATATCTAATTATGGTAAAAATTAAGTCAATTAATCTCTCCTTAATTAGTTTAACCCTACAAAGCCAACATCCCTAACCATCGACGGCTTCCTCAAATCATTGATACCTCTGTACCTTAATTTCCACCAGAAATCGATTCATACATCCGAGCACCACCGTCGGCCTTTTATCCCCCATCATGACAGCAACTTCTAGATCCTCTATTCGACTACTCTTCTTCCTCATCTTCATATTCGTCGCCTTCCATCCACCTGATGCCTCCATGCTTACAGATGGTGGCAAAAAATAGATTGATTGAAATAGAATGCCTGAAAGATGTTCAATTAAAGTCGTCAGAATAAGATTATGTCTTTCTTTTCATATCTGATTTTGAGTTTTTGAGCCGACAATACTGAACCATAAGACAACTATTGAACAACAAGACCACAGGTTTGATTTAATGTTTATGTGATTCTTTTTAATCTATATTTTCTATCTTTGGTTCTTAGTTATTGCATATACGATGACATATACTACTCTAATTTGTATTTGTGTTTTGGTTTTATTAAAACAATGGATATAAATAACACATACTGTTTATGCCTGAGAGAAGACAGAATGACAACTAAGACTAATGATTGATAACTGTATGAATTACAATAGTAGGAGGTGAGAAATATCAATTCTTCTCTTTGACTTTTGAATATATACTTTTGAAATATTAATTCCCCAATCTAAATCCGTAGAGACACACGATCATTTCTAAAGCAGTGGAATTTTTATACATTAATTGTTTATCCCATTCTTAAAGAATCAGATAGTGAGAAATATCAATTCTTCTCTTTGACTTTTGAATAGATACTTTGATTATAAAAGTTTAATTCAGTAATTGGTTTGGAATTGTTTTTATACTTGTTCTTCTATGTTTTATTGTAGTGATTCTGAATATAAAAGTCAATTTTATGTTAGAATCTTGTTTTGCATATACTGGCTTTAATTGTTTTGTTTTTCTAAACCATTTGAATTGAGTAAAATTATATAAAAAAAAAACTAAAAACTTATGAGTTTTGTAGATAATAAGAAGAAAACAAAAACTAAAAGTTGGTGTGTATTTTTGGTGGTGATGTAAGCATGAACATGTGTTTCTTTCAAATATTCATGATTCAGATATTCTGTTGGAATTTAATGTATGTTAGGATGATGCAGAAATGATGAGGTAACTTATGAAAAAAAAGATATATGATACTTCATTCTCAAATAATGAAGAAAAACAACAATATTCTTTCAGAATTTCGGGATTCAACATCTAAAAACAGCAATATTCTTTCAGAATTCAAGAATTCGAGAAGAAAACATGGACAACGAGAGTATTTTAGCATAATGTTGTTATTTTTTAAGAATGTCATTCATTTTTGTTGATATTCTTTTAGAATATTTATAACTATATTAAAATGTATAAGACTTTTAGTCTGTAAGAATATGTGAACGACCCCAACTTTCGTATTTTTGAAAGACCCAAACTTTCATACTTCACAATATTATTACTCCAAAACATGCTACTTGCATATTCATAAAAGCAATATATTACATTGATAAAGAAATTACAAACTACTGGATACAAACCGACTATTACAAAGTGTTATATATTACATAACTACCCAGGATATTGTAATTTATACAAACATAAACTGTAGTACAAAAGTACTATTACAAACTATTCTAAATCTTTCAACATTATAAGATCATACTGGTTACTTATCACCTGCAATTGTTAAATATTGATAGGTTAAGCGGTGATGCTTAGTGAGTTCAATAATAGATACAATATAACGTTATGTTATATATATACTTCAATATGGCAGAAGCAAAGAGAAACAAGGAACAACAAAGGCATATGAGAATCATGTATTAAGCTTTTCATATCATGCGATGACATGATTCAAAGATATACAATCAATGAGACACAACAATTTCCATACTTGATATACATCAGTAAAACTTTGGCCCAAATGGCATAGTAGACATACAATTTCTGATTAACATCTTGTTAGATTTCAGGCTTATAATCATGTCTAACCGTTTGTTAATGCCATAGAATAGAAGTCATTCTCTTACGGAGACATGCTCTACATGGACAGAGGCTACATACCAGTACCAATGTGAATCTAAGTCCTTTCACTGATTACATGGTCAAAGGTATTACATTTGCTATAAAAATAGCGAATAAAAATAACACGGGAAAATAACCCGGAATAATAACACTGAAAAGCACATAGCACATATAATACATAACATACAATTGTTCCTATACATTGAACTCACCTAGAATTAACTGGGGGTCAAAATAGTAATTTGGGCAGCACTTCGGCTTTAAATATGACTTTCTATGTTGAAAACCGGGAGCTTAATTGAAAACCGGACTCTGCGAAGGTAGGATTTCAAAACCGAAAAGATAAAATTTTCGGGCTTCTCGGGAGCTTCAGGACGTGTTTTGGGTGCTAAAATTGATACCGGGGCTTCGGGGAAAGTCAAAATAGTAAATATATGGAATTAGGGTGAAAAAGTGTCAAAAATTCAAAGTTACCCGGGAAGGCTCGCAGCCTCCCTTTATATAGGGTGAGAGGGTTCGGGCCTTGTCGCTAAGAAGGGTCCACGTTGCACCTGCGAGGCTCGGTCCGGAGGAAGAGGCGTGGCTCATGCGAGCTTCGGACACGCGGCAGGAGGAACGAAGGCCACGAAGGCGCTGCGAGGCTCGGACGTGGCTCCAATGCGAAGGGTGTGTCAGAGGCTCGTGTGCAGTACATGGCTGCTTTGGATTGGGACACACGTCGCTTCTCGGATTGGGCCACAACCTCGGTGACGCACCTGCTTCGTGCGAGGTGACATGGCCTCGCCTTATCCATGCGAATTTCTCGAAAATTGCACCCAAACTTCTAAAATCCTTAACTTTCGCATACGAGCTCCGTTTTTGACGTTATTTATATGCACGCGTAGCTAAAATTATGCTTTACAACTTTTGTTTAGACTTCGTTGGATAATTTTGACTTTATTTTTAATATTATTATTTTTAACAGACCAGGACAGAAAAATCCGTTAAAAATTCATAACTTCTTCACCCGGCATCCGTTTTCGTCAGACTTTTTACCGTTGTACTACTAATGACGAGACCTTCAATTCTCGTTTAGGTTGTGTCGGCTAAAAATCACACGATCTAAAATTCGAGTTTTTAGTTGTCTACTGCTAAGCTGAAACTTCGAAAAATCATAACTTCCTCATACGAAGTCAGATTTTGGCGTTCTTTTTATCGAATTTCTTGGTTTAACGAATACTACGAATTTCATTTAGATTACTAAGGCTAAAAAGTAGTTTATCAAAAACTCACTTTTTATGTCATTCGGTGTCGTGTCGGTTTTGTCGCGGATCTTCGGTTGGTCATAACTTCTTCGTTATAACTCGGATTTCGAAGAGGTTTTCGCCTACAAGTTTCTAACGAGATTATTTACAACTTTTAATAATAAAATTTTACTTATTTCAAATTTTATATTTTCGCTAAATTTCACTATTTGGCTTTTAATTGGAATCTCATAAGACTTCCAATATTTTCTGAGTGATTCTAAATATAGTTTTACTTCACTTCTAGTAAAAACCTTCTGTTAGAACTCAACACTCAATTTCACATAGTATTTCACAATTTTATTCATTACAAAACACGATTTCAAAACGTGTATGTTACAAATACCTCCTCCTTTTGAGGATTTCGTCCCCGAAATTACATCGATTAAAATAAATGAGGATATTTTGCTTTTATCTCGTTCTTATTCTCCCAAGTATAGTTTGGGCCTCGATGGTGTTTCCACTTGACAAAATAACATAAGCCTATATATATATATATATATATATATATATATATATATATATATATATATATATATATATATATATATATATTAAAGTTGTGCACCTCTTAGGAACAGTAAACTTCCTGTGAGGTTGGCATAAATGGTCATCTGTTTATATATGATTGTTCAAATTCGTCTCTAAGGTCATCTTATGTCAATATCCATATTATTTGTTGATACGTGTTGGGAACTGTTCCGGTTTCCCGGTTATTTTATCCCCACACCCGTCGGTTAATCGGTCCTTCCAGTTTCTTCCTTCCACCGCTTCTTATCCAAACCTTCTGTTCTCTTTCTTCCTTCCTCCGCTTTCATTCATTGCCACCCCACCCCATCCACCGCTAACCTTCTGTTAGGTTACCACAGCTTGATCGGTTTACCCTCCCGGTTAGTTCAACCCTCCACCATCTATATCCGTCTTCTACCTTCGCTGTTACACTTTCTAGGTAGTCTTCTGTAACAATCAACTCGAACTCCAGACTCCGGATCTGTTGGTTTCTATAGTCCTGAGCGGCATATAAGGTTTAAAAATTAATTATCTAAATTAATCGATTGATTAATCATTTAAACATTTAAGATTAAGTATTTAATCAACTAATTAATTAATCATTTAAACCAATTATAGATTTAATATTTATCTTTTAATTAATCATTTAATTAAAAATTTTATTAGATCCATAAGGATAATATTAATCTCATAACTAATCATTATCTTACGTAAGATTATCTCAGAATATTTATGGTTTTTATCTAGTCATATAAGATAAGCAAAAAAAAACAAATTTTGGTTGAAATCAAAATAGATAATTACCAACTTAATAACCACAAAAATTAGTTTAGTCATCCGAAATTTTTAATTTGAGCTAAGTTCATGTCATGATAGATGCACTGCCACGTCGTGAAAACAGTTTTGTGAAAACAATTTGGTCAATTCAACAAATGTGCTTTCAATGTTAGACACCAAGTAGCTTTGATACTACTGATAGGTTTATTAGGTTACAACGATATGCATAATGAGGAAAAACACTTAACAATTAAGAAGGGCACATGCAACCTAAAATGATCTATGTATTACATTTTGAAGGCATCATACTTTGAATAACAAAACTAACATGAACCCTGCAAATTTCGAATTTAAGAAATCAAGGTTGATGGTTTACATACCTTTGATTTTACCTATTAAAAGCAATTACCTTTATCAGCTTCAAGAGGCTTCCAAAAACCTAAACCCCCCCCCCCCCCAAAAAAAAAAAAAAAATCGTTCACCCTATAGAACCCTCTCGAAATGTCTTTTCTTGCTCAATTATGAACAATTACAATTCACCCTGGCAGCTTTAATTAATTCCAATTAATCCCGAATTAATTCCAAATTAATTATGATTAATAATTAACTAATTCTCATTGATGTCATATTAATTTATTAATCGTATAAATTAACAAATCAATTATTTTAACAATTGATCTCATATTAATTTATCAATCACATAATAAATTAACAAATCAACTATCTATTTGCAATTAATATATTTATCATATAATATATTAACAAATCATTTCGTAATAATTTCCAATCAGTTTATTAATCATACAATAATCTAATAAATCATCCACTCCCTACAAATGTCATTCTAATCAAGTTCTAGTTATCAAGGCAGCCTAAAAAGGACTTTTCTTCCAATTACAAGAATGTACAAATTTAGTTGTTAACTCATACACCTTAATCCAACAGTTTTAGGCCAAGATCTGGACTATTTTCTCTTGTAGTGGGCGTGTGGCGCCCTTAGAAGAGTGTGGGGCGCCTGTTGACCCAAAATTGACTTTATGTTGACTTTTTTGCTAAGCTTGACTTTGGGGAAAAACTTTAGGGTTTTAGGTTACAAGATGAGGTTTTACCTTTTATTTCATGTTTAGGTAGTTTTTGTACCAGCCTTCGCATTCTGTGAGTTATGGTTACTACCTGACTATCTCTGAGGTGAGTCTTCTCATTATATTTTAGGACACTAGGTGTCATCGTATACTTGTTATCTTTGTGACTCTTGCATGAATGTTTATTGGGTGAGGCTCGTTTATATGTTTGTCGGGCAAGGCCCATTTATATGTTTATTGGGCAAGGCCCATTATGATTTGTGGTATCTTGAAGAACTCACTAAGCTTTGTGATGAGTCATGAATTTAATCAAGTAGTGATTTCATAATGTAAATGAACGCAGAAGGTAAATAAATATGTTTAAACTTTTCATTGTCTGGTTATAGCAAGGTTACACAATATAAAGAGTGTAACATCCTGTTTCGGATTGTCCGTGATAAGGGTTCATGAGCCACGAGCCGGACATGAGGAGGTCTTGGGTTGTAGCGAGTTGCTAAAGCGTAGGGCATCTCATCACCTTTCCATAGATATGAGGATCTTTAGAATCAGAGTTATGTCAAAGAAGCTATGAGTTTGGAAGTTATGGCAAGTTTGGTCCTTATTGAGAAATGGGTGGCAATCGGGTACGCTGGGCATAAGTTTGGGTACGCTTAGCGTACCTATGAGTGTGGATTGGATGCGAGGATTACCTAGTACGCTGGGCGTACCAGAGGGTACGCTCGGCGTACTAGGCACAAAAAGAAAACCCTAATTCGGGTAGTGTCCCTATTTAAAGAATGAGATGGTCTCATTTATGGCCACCTTCCTCAACCAATAAACCCTCTCAAACCCTAATATCCGTTCTTGAGCTTGTGGGTGGCCATGTTGAGCTTATATGTGTTCTTGGGGGCTCTTTGGAGTTAAGAAGGCACACAGAAGAGAAAGGAGTTGAAGTCCAGGCTTTGGATCTAAGCTTTCCTGGGGCTAGAGCATCATTTGAAGGTATAAAGCTCAAAGCTTTCCCATTCTTTTTGTTATGTGCATGTTATGCTCCATTTTAGGGTTTTTGGTCCCAAAGCTTGAGACTTTATGAGTTGTTAAACTCCAGAGCCCATTGCATGTCCTTTTGAGTGTTTTCGATGGTATGGTTTTGTGAAAATGAGATCTTGGGTGTTACAACCAAGTTATGCATGAGATAAGAGCTTAATGAGAAAAGAGAATGAGTGTTTTGTGTGTTTGAGACCATATCAGCCATGCAAAGGCTTAAAGTCCCTAACTTTATGGAGTAAGAGCCCTTAGGAAGTCTAGATCTGAGAGATGAGTTAAGGTCTTAACATGTTAAGACCAGGAGAGTGGATTAAGTATTTCAGGGAGTAGGCGCCGCGTAATTCCAGTACGCCCCACGTACCGAGTGAAGGTCCCCGATCAATTTCATGAGTGCTTTGGTACGCTGAGCGTACCAAAGGGGTACGCCCCGCGTAACCCCTCTGTGGACTTTTGGGCTAGACTTTATTACGGGCCTTAGAGGTTGGGCCTGGATCTTTGGGCTTGTGTAATTGAGATTATGAGTAGAGAATAATATATTTATGTCTTGGGCCCTTGTTGTGACAATAGTCAACTTCGGGTCGAGTCAAAGTTAAACAAAGTCAGCGAGTCAAACCGGTCGACTCAATTAACCCTTGTATATTAGGGTTCACGTTATATAATTACTATTCAATGTGCTATTTTAATGAGAAAACATCGTTTGGAAAATTTGAGTGTTTAAATTTTCGTAGCCTTAACAATCATAAACATTGAATCAAAGCGATAATACTCCATCGCACACTCATTGGGAGTGTGTACGACACTAAAACATGGCTTAACGGGGCTTACGGACCTTGCGTTGCGAAGCCGGACACTCAAAAATGTCACAAACGAGACCTCTCTCAATTATATTCACTCTATCTCTCTCTAGTAAAAATCTCTCCCAAATCTCTCTCAAAAGTTCCCATAACTTTTTGAAGTCATTCGGGTCATTCCGACCCTTAACCGGGTCAAAAATCGCTTAAAACGAGGTTAGAACGGGTAAAATACCCCAAAGGATCCGGAACCTCACCCTAGGACCGAAGCCTCTTAGAGGCCGGACCCTCTTGGAACGGAACCGCAGCATGCGAGCCGCAGCAGGCGAGCCGCGACCCCGACCGAAGCAAGCGAGCCACAACCACGCACCACATCGGACCTCCCCTTGGACTGTAGCTTCCTTCTCTCCGAATCCACATCAGCAGCCGGTGCCTCTCCGGATTTTGGACTGCTGATGACCAAAGCCTCGCCTGACTTCGGATTCCTTCATTTTTCACCCGGTTTTCAATCATTTCTCCGTTTTAAGCGCGATTTTAATTATTTTAACGGGGTATTTTCTCCCAAACTCATATTCTGACATATGAGGCCCCAATTATTCATAAATCTAGTAAATTTTTAAGGAAATATCTATTTAGGGATAAAATCTATTAAGTGAGATTATGAGGTGGAGTGTGAATCTTGCCATAATATTTGACACAAACAACCACCCCATACCCATTCCTTTGACTAGCCATTGTACTCCCCACCACTCCTAGTCACCTCATGGTACTTTCCTACTCATTTCCCCAGCAAATCCATATCCAAAGAGCTGGAAAAATCTTCTCTCATTCCTCATTTCTCTCATCTCTCTCTCTCTCTCTCTCTCTCTCTCTCATTTCCACCATAGATCAAGCACAACTTTTCTCTCAAATATTCTCTAAAAAATTCGAGATTTAAGGGATGATCATCAAGTTTTGTCTCATTATTGGTAAGTTTCATCACCCTTCTTATGATTATTACACTTCATTTTACACAAATCATTGATTGCTTACACAAATTCCATCATTAATTGTGCTAGATCCTTGAATCTTCAAAGTAATCCTTCAAGTGTTCTTGAGTTGAACACTTCTCCCCTTCAACATCAATCCCCTGAAATCATTCAAGGTGAGTCCATACCCCCATCCATTCATGTTTTTTTAAGTTTTAGGGGGGAGAATACAAGTTAAAACACCAAGAACATAACTAAATTCTTCTAATAGCTTTCATCAGAAAAGTTTCACCCCATTCACGGACTGTTTTGGACAACTTAAACATTTTAGTTTTCAAAAATGTTTTAGGTGCATGTAGTTCAAGTTTTTAGATTTAAAATTAATACTTGCACATCTCCATAGGATTTTTCTACAATTTATGGTGATTTTTACAAAATTGCCTATCATTTTAAACATCAATCCGGACCAGTCTGTAATTATGGACTTGTTCACACAAGTTAGAGGTCGCTAAAAATCCTGAGAAAAATTATGGAGAAACTAGACTCATTTTCCAAACTCTCAGAATTTACGGATTCTGATTTGGACCTTGGATGATTTTTCTACAAATTTTCTAAGAACAGTGATAGAAAACGTTATCAACAGAAAAATGCTATTAATTTCATCTCACCTTGTAACATGTTGAGCAAGGTGTATATATTCATGTGATTATATGTTATTGCAATATATGACATTTTTGTCTTAGTATATAGACATACATCAATTAAACAAATGGATTTTTGCTAGATAAAGTATAGAAATGACAATTTGTTATAATCAAAGTACATCAATTTCATACAAACATGTGATTAAACCATGTTAAGTATAGTTTATGTGCGTTACTACTACTACCCTTGTTTTGATAAACTATAATAGGTATAGTTCATGATACATTACATAATACATACATTTCAAAAGGGTACAATTATACAAAAGGGAATTATCATTACATTACACGTAAATTTGTTAATGACTTTGTGAGACATTCACTTCACATTACCAATAAGTCCTGTATTGTAACCAGAGTCTCTTGGAGGGAGAGCATGATAGTTGTATATAGATCTATATTGGGTTTGACAAACCCACACCTGATTTGCATGCAACAGCTAGACCGGCAGGTCTGAGGTGACAAATGTCATATCATTTCCGACGCCTGAAGAACGTCGTTTCAGGCCAACTAGGTCATAGTATGGTTATAATAACTCACGTTAAGTATTAACAAACATAGAATTTATAAGTATTTTATTGAAATTAAACGAGTCTACGTCAAGTTGAACTTGCATTATTTTACTTTAAGTATGACAAATTACTTCTACGTTTCGGTCTTGGGATATAAGACTACATTACACTTTTTAGGAAAATATCGGATTTTTCTAGAACAAACATCACACTTACAAGACAAGGTTTTCATGATTGCATACAAAAGCTTATGAACTCACCAACCTTTGTGTTGACACTTTTTCAAAGAACTTGTATTCTCAGGAAATCGCTAAACAGGTAATCAAGTACATTTTGAGGATGGGACGTTAAGGCGTCAAACATTTCATATTTTGTCAACATATTGTAATTGATTTGGAAACATGTAATTCACACAATGATGTAACTCTTTCAATTATATATGTTGGTTGTGTTTGCTTGAATTACTATTGCCATTGTCGCCATCCTTGGTTTGGGGGTGTGACACTTGCGTTAGGCTTGTCATGAAGCTTGAGGTTTGGGACTTGGGGAAGCCCATTTATTATTGGGCCTTGGCGGGCCTAATGGGTTTAGGGCATTGATGGGCTGGTAGGTAGTCCATCTTAGACCTAATAAGTGTGAGGATGGACATAGTTCCTAATTGAGATAATTGTGGGTTTTGCACAAAGATAGAGGTCGGTGCGTAGCGGCAGTGTCTATAGGAGCTATTCATCATCCGAGGTGAGTCTTCTCACTATACTTTACCTTGAGTGGTATTTATGTGTGACCAGAGGGTCTTATGTGCTTACTTGAGTTATGCATTTTGTCTGTGTGATATATATGCTATGTTATGTGTTATTCATAGTTAAGAACGGAGGGTCCACAGAGTTAGGACCGGAGGGTCCATCAGAGTTGTGGGACTGGAGGGTCCCACTGAGACACATTGACCGGAGGGTTTTACAAAGTTATAGCCTCGATTGGATAATTTGTTGTATGTGGTATTTTGGGGAACTCACCAAGCTTCGTGCTTACTGCGTTATGTGTTATGTTTTTCAGGTTTCTCAGGATCACGGGACGGCACCGGCTTGATTGTACACACTAGAGAAAGAGTTACGTTTTGAGGATCCTGGATTATTAATTAATCAAACATGGAGTTGTTTTTTCTAAATTGAACAAATGAGATTTTTATACAATATATTATGAAAATTATGTGATTAAAAATGAAAAAAAAATTGAAAATTTTACGTCGTTACAAGTTATTATCAGAGCCTTGGTTTGAGGGATTCGGATGCACCTTCGGGTATATCTAGACTCAAACTGAGGAATTGAGGAAAACTTTCAAAATAAATGATTTTTCCAAAACAAGCAAGGGTTTCTAAGAGAAAACGAGAAAGAGCAGTGTGTACAATCAGCCAGAGCCCAAATGGTGATTTTCCAAAATACCCTTACTTTTGTATTATGAGATATTTTATGAGATATTATGCATGCTAGAGATAGGCTAGGTATTTCATATTTTAGGACTAGAGTGACCTGATTTGTGATGCCTAAGCCTAGGAGTTGTTGCTATCTATGATTTGCTTTTGAGTATGTGTGGAGTAAGAGTATCCAGCAGGAATCCTTTTCAGAGAGGGATTTGAGTAGAGGAGTAATCTAGGAGAGATACCTAGATGAGCCTTTAAGGAGTCTACTGAGAGAGTAGTTAGATACCCGCTTGGGGTAGGGTTGCTTGAGTTCGGTGACACCTTTGATTGTGTGTAGAGCAAGTGGAGTTGTAACCTAGAGTGGTTTTTACATGTTGGTGGAAGTTATTCGATGCCCGAATGCTTCTTGCTTCATGCTTTGTGGAACTCTTGATGATGAGAATCAGCTACTAAGTGAATATGACGATATTCAGGAGGTAGATGGCTGGCATCATAAGGAGTTCTTCAGCAGCTGATGGCAGAGAAGTGTAAGAACCTAGGAAGAGCCTAGAGAGTAACCTTTGTCAGATGAGTACACTGATAGAGGAGAGTATTTGCAGGAGAGCGACCATGTATGACGTGATTGGTGACTGAGGAAGTTGAACAGCTAGTTAGGAAATCTAGGATGATCCGTGTGGAAAGTATGGGTAGATGTGACAGGTAGTATGGGCCTGTACTACTGAAAGCAGAGGACCCATACTCGATACAGGGAAAATTCTAGAGGTTCTAAGTAGCAGAATGAGAGGTGATGTCATGGTTCGAGCACCATGATTAGTAGAAGACTGAGAGGTGATGTCATGGTTAGAGTACCATGATTAGTAGCAGACTGAGAGGTGATGTCATGGTTCGAGTACCATGATTGGTAGCGGATCGAGAGGTGATGTCATGGTTCGAGTACCATGATTGGTAGCAGATCGAGAGGTGATGTCATGGTTCGAGTACCATGATTGGTAGCAGATCTAAAGGTGATGTCATGGTTTGGGTACCATGATTCATAGCAGATATTGCTTGCACCTTTTTCCAGTTATTCCATTGTGATTGATTAGGCTGAGATCGGATGCGATATGGTATGAGGACAGAGGGCATGTTGAACGAGTTTCAATTAAGCATCCCTTGAGAGGGAAGTCGAGATGAAACCCAATGGATTTTTGGTGAAATGACATATGGAGTCACAAGACTCAAGGATGAGTGGAGATGGAGTTTTTGAGGATTGCACCCTGAGTTGAGCAATTAGCCGATAGTGGATATGTCACCTTCTATGACCTGAGTGGTGCAATTTTTGTTTCCTGTGGGAGACGTAAAAGGTGTTGAAATTTTGGTTTCTGAGTTCGGGGGTGAACCCTGTGGGATTGCACTGATGGTGATCTTCAACCAGAGTATCTGGCAGTAGGTCTGTCGTGAGGTAATGATATAGCATGAGCATGGTGCCAGTGAGGACTCAGATGTTGAAGGACCCGGATACACCCTATTTGAGTATAGTAGGGCATGTGTAAGCTGTAGCGATGGACGATCAAGAGGAGTATATTGGGGCGGTGGCTCTTATTGTCGTTGATGGGTATCGAGAGTGGAAATGTGGTTTCTGCTCTTATGATAAGTGACATGATGGAACGTTGGTTGAGGAGTCAAGAATGAGGAGTATGATAGCTCATTATTCCAAACTAAGAGTCAGGGTTAATACTGGATAATCGGGAGGTCCAATGATGGAATGGCGTGAGATTCTGAACGACTAGAGGCAGTCATGATGGGAAGTTCTGTGGATTTCAGCTGAGATTCGGGGTATTTGGAGTTGTTTGATCTCTGTCGGGGAGATCATCGAGCGTTGCATAGCACCTTCCAAGAGTAGGTGCGATGTCGCTAGTGGAAACAGTCGGTGGGATAGATTGTTGGTGTGCCAATTGGTGATGGTTCGAACCCTAGTGGGGGAGAACTAGGTATTTGAGTGAAGGGATCAGAGATTTGTTCGAGAACGGTTAGAGATCTGGATATAGAGACCTGCGGTGTGGATTCATGTGATCAGGGTTATTGGTGATTGAAGTGAGGTACAGAGCGAGATAATGAATGTGGTACATGTTTGGTAAAGGATGAGTGTCTCCACGACAAGTGGCCATCGGTCGGAGACCTTGTGGTTCAATGTTTGGGCTGTTATGTAGTTGGGGAATTATGGTTCAATGTTTGGGCTGTTATGCAGTTGGGGAAGGGCAGAAGTTGTTTTGGCAACTAGTTCCAGGGTCATTATGAGTATTCTGGCATGAGTTTGAGCAATATAGGAAGGAGTTTCGGATTGTCGTCAACATGTTCTGAGTCATTGACGATCCCTCCTTGTTGCAAGTGAGAATTGGAAATATTCTGAAATTCTGGGGTATGTAACAGGAAGATCAGTGGCTGAGGCAAGACATCGTGAGGTTTTATGGTGGTGTATCGAGGTATCCGAGTTTAATGCCTTGGATTTCGGATAATTTTGGGTCGTGAGTGGTGACGGAAAGTGGTGTGTCAAGCATCTATGATTCCAGTGGGAGCCCTTTCGGTTAATGACAACAAGTGGGATTATCTAAGGCAATGGATTATAGCAAGGAAAGGTGTTTTGTTATGACGGTGGTCCTCAGATATAATGATGCATAATTCGGGTAAGTGCATACACCTATCTATGGTTGGTCCACAGGGCATGATTTAATGACCATAGTGTGGCGTCGACCTGGGGATGAGATTGTGAAGTGGTAAGAGCAAGTGCGGTGAGACTGCGGGGAGCGGCAGTTTCAATGAGTTAGTTCAAAGGGATATGGTGATACTACGGGGAGCCGTAGTATCCACCAGATAGCGAGTTGATATGGCAATGCTGTGGGGAGCCATAGTATTCTCCAATCAGAAGGGGAATGTTGTGATGCTACGGGCAACCGTAGTACTCACTAGTTTTGTTGGATAAGGTGTCTAAGTCCATAACTATTTCTGGTATGTACTTGACCCGACCCGGCATGGTCCATTTGGGTTGCATGGCACCATGCAATTGGATAAACTGAATGAGAGAAATAACACATATGGCTTATTAATATATTATAAGTTCTAATATATTAATAATATTATTTAAATAGTTTTGATCAAGAATTAATTTGGAATTAATTAAGAGATAAAAAAGATAACTAATTAAATACATGGGTAGATTATGTAAATCTTCCATATCTTATATAGTGGGCTAAAAAAGCTCCATGGATTATCAAGTTGGGTTCCACCCATAGGATGCTCCATGGATGCTCCATGGAGTTAACCCATGGATTGAGAAATGAAGAGTCATGTTACATTAGGGTTTTACCTAATGCAACACACTATATAAAGACCATGTCTCTCCCCAAAATCGGCGACACTAAGAGAAACAAGAGGGCTTGGCTGATTTTGAGTGTGTTAGAGTATTCTCTCAAGTTTATACTTTGCATTTGGTGTTGTGTGAAGCATTTGAGGCATCACAATTGAGGTGCTAGGCTCACAAGGTTTCAAGGAACACTTTCATCAACAAGGTATGTAGTTCTATCTTTTATACAAAGAAAAATGTTCCCCATGTATGCTAGGTAGGTTCATAACCTTGGAAAAACAACTTTGCATGATTATTAGACAAACATAGATCCAAGGTTATTAGGGTTGCATGTACACTTAAGAAGTGTTAGAATGCTCAAAACCCATCAGTGGTATCATATAATAGGCTTGCTTGTTTGATTTTTGTGCAAACTGCTTGAAAAATCGATTTTTCTGCTTTCTGCCCATATGAACTCGCCGAGTCCATGGGGGGACTCGACGAGTCCATGACCAAATGCAAGCTACTCGTCGAGTCAGTTCATGCACTCAGCGAGTAGAGGCTGCAGTTTTCAGAATTTCGATCTTTGTTGCTGGAAATGGACTAGGAACATTACCCTAAACTGTTTTGGTGTTTTAAAACTTGTTTTAGTTGGTGTAATGTTCATGTTAATCCATTTACAATGACAAATTATCAAAATTACAAGTTTTAAGTGTAATTTTTTGATTCATGAAAGTGTTCATATTCATGTTCTTGATCTTATGATGTTTAGATGATCATAGGAATTGTTTGTAACCTTCTTGGTAGTTTAATTCTTGATCATAATGTGTTTAATGGATTCCATAACTGGTCCTCAAGTTATGGAAAACCAAGAGTCACTCTTGAATTAAAACCATTAAAAGAACACAAGAGTTAGAAAAATGAAGAGTCTTCATTTTTATTACTCTATTTAACTCATAAGTTACAAGAAATGAAAAGTTTTGAAAGTTTACAAAACTTGCCCTCAAGTTTTGGAACAAGTAAATTCATATTAAAAACTTTAGTTCCAACCCTTAGAATTTTAAAGTTAAAATTCAACCCTTATACTTATAATATTATAAGTTAATAATATATATATATATATATATATATATATATATATATATATATATATATATATATATAAGATCAAAGTCGTGTTACCGCTAGTACGCCTCATTTACGAAGCCGGTCTATAAGGTGGGTATAAGGTTGTTGCCTATAAAATGACAACTTAATGGGTGTCCACTCTCACCCACCGCTTGCTTGACTGGTGGAAGGTCGTTAGCCGAACGGGTAGGACAAGGACTTATAAATTCTCATTAAAAGTATGATGAATATTATAATATTAAATTCCCAATCTTAGTTACTGTAGGAAAAATGTGAATAAGTTGCTAATCCATGAAATTACACTTTACACTTTGTCTAAGTCATTAGTGGAGCGTGTGTGGTTAACCGGCACACTAACTTGGATTTAACAAGGTAGGTAAAGGGTGACTTAATGTTTATCATAGTATCGATGGAGCGTGTGTGGTTAACCAGCACATCGATTGAGGGGTAATACATTAAGGGTACCGAGTAATTTGCAAGGTTACTTCACACCTCGTTTTGTGATGCTCGGCATCCCAGTCACAAAACTTGGAGGGCACACTCGATATTGAAACATGACTTTGAAAAGTTCATTGAATCTCAAAAGAATCTAGGAATTTCTAAGTACCAAACTAAAACTTAATATTTAATATTTCGTTTTTTGGTGGAAATTGGTGAATCATCATTCACATACCTTTCAAATATGTTATTACTTAGATTACGACATACCTCTTCTAAGTATAATATATTGTGATTGGGTCCTAGACTTAATACTACATTTGGGTGTTTTATTAAGGACTATCTCTATATCTAAATTAAAACCTTCTTTGTTCTTTTTCAGATGTCTGCAAACACCGCTGCTTCTGGCTCTAATCCTAGTGGCTCCTTTACTCTTATGAACTTTTGTGGGAAAGTCACTTTTGATGGATCCAACTTTAATGAATGGATCAAAAACATCAGAATGATTACTCGCTGTGAGGACAAGGAATATGTCCTCGATAAGGAGCTTAAGGAGATTGATGAGACAGTTGCTACTCCTCAAGAGATCGCTGATTTTAGGGCACATGAAAGAGATGCCACCAAAGTGGCATGCATCATGATGGCCACCATGACCGCGGATCTCCACAAATCCTATGAAGATTTCTACCCCTATGAGATGCACCAAGACTTGATGGAAAGATACCATCAAAGTGCTCGTCAAGAGAGGTATGAAATCATCTCCTCCATGATAACAACTCGCATGAAGGATGGTGAACCCATCACGGGCCACATGCAGAAAATGCAAAGATTTGTGGACCGTTTGCTGAAGCTTAATGTGAACTTCCCCGAGGAGTTTGCAATAGATATCATTTTGCACTCCTTACCTTCATGTTATGATCAATTTTGCATGACATACCACATGAATAAGGAAGAGGTTACTCTCAGCAAACTTCAAGGACTCTTAAATACCGCAGAAAGTGGTCTTAAGGGTAAGGCGGTTGTTACTACTCCTACTCCTACCAACTCCGCCCCTGTCTTGGCAATCGGGAAAGGACGATGGAAGAAGAGAAAGAGTTCTTCGAAGGGTACCAAGGCTAGGACCCTTGATGGCTCTTCTTCAAGTGGAACCAAGAAATGTTTCATCACTCCTTCTTCTGACCCAAAAGAGGCTGAATGCTTCTATTGTCATGAAAAGGCACATTGGAAGCGGAACTGCCCAAAGTACCAGCAAGATGTGAAGGATGGGAAGGTTAAACCCAACCATGCAGGTATTTCCACTATCTTATCTAATAACTCACCCCATTCTAACTCATGGGTCCTTGATACCAGTTGTGGTATTCATATCTGTTCTGATTTGCAGGGACTAAGAAGAAGTGAGAATGTGGAGCAAGGAAGAATAAACTTGATCATGGGAAACAGGAAAGATTCACCTGTCACCAAGATTGTAGTTTATACTTTATCGCTAAGTAGTGGGTTTAGTTTAGATTTGAATAAATGTTGTTATTCGCCAGAAATGGAAAGAAATATTATTTCCTTTCATTCATTGTATAAACAAGGTTTTACCTTTTCATTTAATAATGAAGTTGGTTCTATTAATGCTTTCTTTAATAATGTTCTTTATTTTAAAGCATTACCTTGTGATGGCGTGTATGAGACAGTATCTGTGATTGATAACTTAGGAAATAATGTGATGTGTATTGATTCTATTAATAATAATAACTTGGATAAAGCATCATTATGGCATTGTCGTCTTGGACATATAAGCAAGAAACGCATAGGCCAACTCCGAAAGGATGGAGTCTTGGAATCATTTGACCTAAAGTCAGATGATAGTTGCGAATCATGCTTACTTGGAAAAATGACAAAGTCACCCTTCACAGGCTCTTGTGAGAGGGGTGAAGGTTTGTTGGACCTTGTACACACGGGATCGAGTATCTTTGGAAGTGATTGTTGTATGGTTTGTGGACCTTCAGTGATGCATCTCGGTTTGTTGGGATCGGTCTATGTTTTGGTAAGGAGCGATTTCGAGGGCGAAATCTAATTCAAGTGGGGGAGAATTGTAACATCCTGTTTCGGATTGTTTGTGATAAGGGTTCGTGAGCCACGAACCGGACATGAGGAGATCTTGGGTTGCAGCGAGTTGCTAAAGCGTAGGGCATCTCATCACCTTTCTGTAGATATGAGGATCTTTGGAATCAGAGTTATATCAAAGAAGCTATGAGAGTTTGGAAGTTATGGCAAGTTTGGTCCTTATTGAGAAATGGGTGGCAATCGGGTATACTGGGCATAAGTTGGGGTATGCTTAGGATACCTATGAGTGTGGATTGGATGCGAGGACCACCTAGTACGCTGGGCGTACTAGGCACATAAATAAAACCCTAATTCGAGTAGTGTCCCTATTTAAAGAATGAGATGGTCTCATTTATGGCAACCTTCCTCAATTAATAAACCCTCTCAAACCCTAATATCCGTTCTTGAGCTTGTGGGTGGCCATGTTGAGCTTATATGTGTTCTTGTGGGCTCTTTGGAGTTAAGGAGCGCACAGAAGAGAAAGGAGTTGAAGTCTAGGCTTTGGATCTAAGCTTTCCTAGGGCTAGAGCATCATTTGAAGGTATAAAGCTCAAAGCTTTCCCATTCTTTTTGTTTTGTGCATGTTATGGTCCATTTTAGGGTTTTTGGTCCCAAAGCTTGAGACTTTATGAGTTGTTAAACTCCAAAGCCCATTGCATGTCCTTTTGAGTGTTTTTGATGGTATGGTTTTGTAAAAATGAGATCGTGGATGTTACAGCCAAGTTATGAATGAGATAAGAGCTTAATGAGAAAAGAGAATGAGTGTTTTGTGTGTTTGAGACCATATCAGCCATGCAAAGGCTTAAAGTCCCTGACTTTAAGGAGTAAGAGCCCTTAGGAAGTCTACATCTGAGAGATGAGTTAAGGTCTTAACGGGTAAAGACCAGGAGAGTGGATTAAGTATTTCAGGGAGTAGGCGCCGCGTAATTCCAGTACGCCCCACGTACTGAGTGAAGGTCCCCGATCAATTTCATGAGCGCTTTGGTACGCTGAGCGTACCAAAGGGGTACGCCCCACGTAACCCCTCTGTGGACTTTTGGGCTAGACTATATTGTGGGCCTTACAGGTTAGGCCTAGATCTTTGGGCTTTTGTAATTGAGACTATGAGTAGAGAATAGTATAGTTATGTCTTGGGCCCTTGCGTTGGGCTTGTCATGAAGATTGAGGTTTGGGCCTCGGGGAAGCCCATTTATTATTAGGCCTTGGCGGGCATAATGGGTTTAGGGCATTGATGGGCTGGTAGGTGGTCCATCTTAGACCTAATAAGTGTAAGGATGGACATAGTTCCTAATTGAGATAATTGTGGGTTTGGCATAGAGATAGAGGCCGGTGCGTAGCAGTAGTGTCTATAGGAGCTATTCATCATCCGAGGTGAGTCTTCTCACTATACTTTACCTTGAGTGGTATTGATGTGTGACCAGAGGGTCTTATGTTCTTACTTGAGTTATGCATTTTTCCTGTGTGATATATATGCTATGTAATGTGTTAATCAGATTTAGGACCGGAGGGTCCATCAGAGTTGTGGGACTGGAGGGTCCCACTGAGACACATTGACCGGAGGGTCTTAAAGAGTTATAGCCTCGAGTGGATAATTTGTTGTATGTGGTATTTTAGGGAACTCACTAAGCTTCATGTTTACCGTGTTATGTGTTATGTTTTTCAAGTTTCTCAGGATCGCGGGATGGCACCGACTTGATTGTACATACCAGAGAAAGAGTTACGTTTTGAGGATCCTGGATTATTAATTAATCAAACATGGATTTGTGTTTTGTAAATTGAACAAGTGATATTTTTATACAATATATTATGAAAAGTATGTGATTAAAAATGAAAATTTTGTTTAAAAAGTTTACGTCGTTACAAAGAGTGAGTTCTAAGAAAGTGTTCTGAAAGCGTACCCGATAGCCTATACTTCAATACTATATATAGTACCCTCAATAGACACAAAAAGTATCGAAAGACTTCGACATTCAATGTATTACAAACAAACATGATCTCTAAAATACATAGATATATCAAAGGTGTGTAACCTTTGATATACGCTACAAGAGACTATTCAACATTATGTACAAAAGACTTGGATAGTGAATATCTTCACAACTTCTTATTCTCTACACCCCCCCTCTTTGTGAAGAATATTCAAGTCTTCGAACAATTGGTAATGTCATCACTACATCCATCAGTGTCTTCCTGATTTCTAAATACCAGCAGACTACATTTCTTATTTCCTTCCTATCACCATCACTATTCTTCTTTCACTTTGCAATTCTAAGAAAACGATGCGTCAATTTTTTTTTTGTAGAATACATGTCTTTCAAATTCGTATAAAGGAAGTGCTTCTTTTGTTTTCCATTCACCTTCTTCCCTTGAAAGACAACACCCAAAGGATTCAAAATAATTTCACCATCATCATACTGCTCAAGATCCACAACGTCCAAAATAGCATTTGGATTCTTCCTAGGTTTTTTGTAGTCTTTAGCGATCTCGACGTCAATTAGCCCAAGGTGTGCAAGGTGAAAATCAATGAGGTTCTTGATATATGCATATCCCACAACATAAGATCTCTTATCGGCCACTTGCTTATCATCGAGAGATTTGATAAGATCATTCAAATATATCAAAGAGAAATCAAAGATGGTGAACACACATAGACTATTATATGCTCTAATCACTTTGTATCGGTAGTTTTGAAGGAGATTCTCAAACATATCATCCTTAGATATTGACACCAGCTTCACAATCTTTTTCAAGGATCAAATCTCCCCCCCCCCCCCATTTTTCTTTCCAAGCACTACATGAAACCTTATCTTGAAGTATTTGAATGCTTCATATTCATGGAAATTATAAGAAAAATTGATTTGTACAATTATGAATATCATACGGTTGAAAGGAAAATCAAGTTGTTGCATTGGTCAATTTTCAATTGTGTACCTTTCCTTCTGCATTTTCTCGAATGCATCTGCTTCACCAAAAGACACAGTTTTAGTGGTTTCATAATTATGTGTATTATTTACTTCCCCTTGTTCATCCTAAGAGGATCATTTTCCCTTTTCCTCAAGAAGCTATTCAGTTATTTCAGCTTCTCTATCTCTAGTTCTTTCAACTTATTCTTTTCTTCATCAGACAACACAACCCGTTGCATTTGTCTTTCCTTGCTTCTGTTCTTGTTGTTCGCTTGACTATTGAAGACTCACCTTAATGAATTCTTAAGCTCTTCTTTGAATGAAGCTTAGACACATCTACTTCAACATTTGGAGTGACAACTGAACTTGAAGTTACAGTTGTTTCTATTGTTTAAACTTGTTTTCTTGGAATAGGAATAGGTATTTGATGAGAGAAGACCTTCCCAAAAAAATTTCCTTTATCTTCTCCTCCTAATTTTGATGAACCACCCTTATCTCCCTCTTGTGACACTTGTGAAGCACATGGAGCATTCGTTGGCAGTCACAACACCAGATCAAGAATAGGTGCAAGTTGGGATTCGGAAGAAGCTTTTATCGAAGACACGACCTTTGACATTTGCACCATCGAAGATGATGAATGGTTTGCATACTTTGAGATTTCTTCTTGAAAAGTATTAAGAGAAGTTTCAATACTTTTACACTGCTTCATCTTTTCCATTCTTCTCTTCTAGTTCAACTTTATAATCGACATTAAAATCTTGAATATCTTCGACTAACGTTCTGGTAGCTAAAAGCAGGAAATCGACATTCTTTTGTGCAACCATAAATAATCCATCAATATTTTTCACTTTTGACGTAATAAGATCATGAACTTGTTGAACTTTTAGTTCAATGGACTCCTTGAATGTCGATAATCTCTTCTTTATCAATTCATATCCCTCCTTTGCCATATTTTGGACCTTTGTAACATGGAACTTGAAAGACTTCAAGGTAGTATCAATCCTCTCCTAAGTATCAGTCACAACACCCTTGAACATTCCCTTGATCTTTGACTCTTGAGAACCTAATAGAAGCCATTTCTTCTTTGTTAACAGTGGAAGAAATATTGGCTAAAGAATCAATAAGAAACAACAAGATCATGACTGTTCGATAAGGTGTCTAAGTCCATAACTATTTCGGGCTTGTACTTGACCCGACCCGGCATGGTCCATTTGGGTTGCATGGCACCATGCAATTGGATAGACTAAATGAGAGAAATAAGACTTGGAGATTATTAATATATTATAAGTTCTAATATATTAATAATATTATTTGATTAGTTGATCAAAGAATTAATTTGGAATTAATTAAGTGATCAAAGGATAACTAATTAAATATATGGGTTGATTATGTAAATCATCCATATCTTATATAGTGGGCTAAGAGGCTCCATGGATTATCAAGTTGGGCTCTACCCATAGGATACTCCATGGATGCTCCATGGGAGTTACAAACCCATGGGTCATGGAAATGAAGAGTCATGACACATTAGGGTTTACATGGTGTAACCCTAGATGTGTCAACACTATATAAGAAGCATATTCTCCACCAAAAATCGGCACTACTAAGGAACTAGAGGGCTTGGCCGATTTTGAGAAGTGTGTGTTATCTCAAGAGTCTTTCCAAGAGCATTTGGTGTTGTGTGAAGCATTTGAGGCATCACACTTGGGGTGCTAGGCTCACAAGGTTTCAAGGAACACAAGCAACAACAAGGTAAGTTATTCTATCTATGATTCAAGTTAAAATTGTTCCCCATGTATGCTAGATAGGAATATAACCTTGGAATTCAACTTTGCATGATAATTAGACAAACATAGATCCAAGGTTATTAGGGTTGCATGTACACTTAGGAAGTGTTAGAATGCTCAAAACCCTTCAGTGGTATCAGAGCCTAGGCTTGTTTGTTTGTTATTTGTGCTTAAAAGTTGAAGAAAGTCGAAAATAATTATAAAAAAAAACGGAATTTCGACTTTCGTTGCTGGAAAATGGATTGGAAACATTATTCTAAACTATTTTGGTACTTGAAAACTTGTTTTAGATGGAGTAATGTTTTTGCTAATTCATTTACAACAACTAGTTATCAAAATTACAAAGTTTTATGTGATTTTGATTCTTGAAAGTGTTCATATTCATATTCTTGTTCTTATGATGTTTAGATGATCATAGGAATTATTTGTAACCTATGTGGTAATTTAATTCTTGATCATAATGTGTTTTAATGGAGTCCATAACTTGTCCTCAAGTTATGGAAAACCAAAAGTCTATTGGATTAAAAACCATTAAAAGAACATAAGAGTTAGAAAAATGAAGAGTCTTCATTTTATTACTCTATTAAACTCATAAGTTACAAGAAATGAAAAGTTTTGAAAGTTTACAAAACTTGCCCTCAAGTTTTGGAACAAGTAAAGTTAAGTTAAAACTTTAGTTCCAACCCCTAGAATTTTAAAAGTTAAAATTCAACCCTTATACTTATATTATTATGATTTAATAATTATATATATATGTATAAGAACAAAGTCGTCTTACCGCTAGTACGCCTCATTCACGAAGCCGGTCTATAAGGTGGGTATAAGGTTGTTGCCTATAAAATGGTGACTTAATGGGTGTCCACTCTCACCCACCGCTTGCTTGATCGGTGGAGGGTCGTTAGCCGAACGGGTAAGACAAGGACTTATTAATTCTCATTCAAAGTATGATGAATATTATAAAGTAACTAAATGTTTTATTAAATTCCCAATCTTAGTTACTTTAGAAAAATGTGAATAAGGTGCTATTCCATGAAATTACACTTTACACTTTGATTAAGTCGTTGGTGGAGTGTGTGTGGTTAACCGGCACACTAACTTGGACTTAACAAGGTAGGTAAAGGGTGACTTAGGGTTTATTATAGTATCGATGGAGCGTGTGTGGTTAACCGGCACATCGATTGAGTGATAAACTTTAAGGGTACCAAGTGATTTGCATGGTTACTTCACACCTCGTTTTGTGATCCTCGGTATCCCAGTCACAAAACTTGGAGGGCACACTCGAGATTGAAACATGCCTTTGAAAAGTTCATTGAATCTCAAAGAATCTAGGAATTTCTAAGAACCATTCAAAAAAAAAAAAAACTAATACTAAAATATTGCGGTTTTCGTGGTGGAAATTGGTGAATCGTCATTCACCTACCTTTCAAATATGATATAGCTTAGATTACGGCATACCTCTTCTAAGTTATATTATATTGTGATTGGATCCTAGCCTTAATATTACATTTGGGTGTTTTATTAAGGACTCTCTTATATCTAAACTAATCTTGTTCTCTTCTCTTCAGATGTCTTCCAACAATGCTTCTGGCTCTAATCCTAATGGCTCCTTCACCCTTATGAACTTGTGTGGGAAAGTCACCTTTGATGGATCCAACTTCAATGAGTGGATCAGAAACATCAGGATGATTACCCGCTACGAGGACAAAGAATATGTCCTTGACAAGGAGCTTAAGGAGATTGATGAGTCCACTGCAACTCCTCAGGAGATCGCTGAATTTCGGGCACATGAAAGGGATGCTACGAAAGTGGCTTGCATCATGATGGCCACGATGACAGCGGAACTCCAAAAGTCTTACGAGGATTTCTACCCTTATGAAATGCACCAAGATTTGATGGAAAGATACCATCAAAGTGCAAGACAAGAGAGGTATGAAATCATCTGCTCCATGATAACAACCATGATGAAGGACGGGGAATCCGTCACGAGCCACATGCAGAAAATGCAAAGGTATGTGGATCGTTTGCTGAAGCTTAATGTGAACTTCCCGGAGGATCTTGCAATAGATATTATTTTGCATTCCTTACCATCGTGCTATGATCAATTCCGCATGACATATCACATGAACAAGGAAGAAGTCACCCTCAGCAAACTTCAGGGACTTCTCAAGACCGCAGAAACAGGTCTTAAGGGGAAGTCGGTTGCTATCACTCCTACTCAAAACTCTACTCCGGTTTTGGCAATCGGGAAAAGTCGAGGGAGGAAGAGAAAGAGCTCTTCTAAGGGTACCAAGGTTCGGACCCTTGATGGCTCTTCTTCAAGTGGAACCAAGAAAGGTTTCATTACTCCTTCTTCTGACCCAAAAGAGGCTGAATGCTTCTATTGCCATGAAAAAGCTCATTGGAAGCGGAACTGCCCAAAATACCAGCAAGATGTGAAGGATGGGAAAGTTAAACCCAACCATGCAGGTATTTACACTATCATTTCTAATAACTCACCCCATTCTAAATCTTGGGTCCTTGATACCGGTTGTGGTATTCATATTTGTTGTGACTTGCAGGGACTAAGAAGAAGTGAGGATGTGGAGCAAGGAAGGATAAACTTGATCATGGGGAATAGGAAAGCTATACCTGTTACCAAGATTGGAGTTTATACTTTATCGCTAAGTAGTGGGTTTAGTTTAGATTTGAATAAGTGTTGTTATTCGCCAGGAATGGCAAGAAATATTATTTCCTTTCATGCTTTGTACAAACAAGGGTTTACCTTTTCATTTAATAATGAAGTTGGTTCTATAGATGTTTTCTATAATAATGTCTTTTATTTTAAAGCATTACCTTGTGATGGTGTGTATGAAGCTGTATCTGTTGTAGATAACTTGGGAAATAATGTTTTGTGTATTGATTCTACTAATAATAACTTGGATAAAGCATCTTTATGGCATTGTCGTCTTGGACATATAAGCAAGAAACGCATAGGCCAACTCCAAAAGGATGGAGTCTTGGAGTCGTTTGACCTAAAGTCAGATGATAGTTGCGAATCATGCTTACTTGGAAAAATGACAAAGTCACCCTTCACAGGTTCGTGTGAGAGGGGTGAAGGTTTGTTGGACCTTATACACACGGATGTGTGTGGACCATTCAAACATGCCACAAGGGATGCTAATCGTTATTATTTGACTTTTACTGATGATTATAGTAGATATGGATATGTCTACTTGATCAAGCATAAGTCAGAGACTTTCGAGAGGTTTAAGGAATTTAAACAGGAAGTCGAGAATCAATTGGGCAGGAATATTAAGATGCTTCGATCCGATCGTGGTGGTGAGTATCTTAGTTCAGAGTTCCTCGACTATCTAAGGGAATGTGGGATAGTCTCACAATTGACACCTCCCAGGAAACCACAGTTGAATGGTGTGGCTGAGAGGCGTAATCGAACCTTGTTGGATATGGTTCGTTCCATGATGAGTCGAGCTTCGCTACCAATCTCATTCTGGGGGTATGCCTTAGAGACTGCCGCCCATATTCTTAATCTAGTCCCTACAAAGAAAGTTGCCAAAACTCCTCACGAGATGTGGACTGGTAAAGTACCTAAACTAGACCACATCAAGATTTGGGGTTGCGAGGCTTTCGTGAGACGCGAGACTCATGATAAGCTCGAACCTCGAAGCGAGAGGTGTATTTTCATCGGTTACCCACAACGATCCTTTGGTTACCTCTTCTACAGACCTAGTGACAATGTGGTCTTTGTAGCAAGAAGAGGAGTCTTTCGAGAAAGAGAGTTTATAAGCCAAGGAGACAGTGGGAGGCAAATTGATCTTGAAGAAATTCAAGAATCAAGTGGTGAAGGAACTTCAAACTCTAGCCCTCAACTTGAGGAGGAAACTCCTGTTGAGCAAATTGACAAATCTGTACCTCTGAGACGTTCCACGAGAGTTAGGAGTGCACCTGAGCATTACTATGGATTCCATATTACTGCAGAAGGTGAGACACTTATTAGTGATGAGACACTAGTAAGTCAAGATGACCCTAACAGCTACGAGGAAGCCATGGTAGGCCCCGAGTCTGCTAAATGGAAAGAGGCTATGGATAGCGAGATACAATCCATGTATGACAATCAAGTTTGGAACTTGGTTGAAAATGTACCAGGTCGTAAGACAGTAGGGTGAAAATGGGTCTTCAAGAAGAAGACCGACATGGATGGTAAAGTACACACTTATAAGGCTAGACTGGTTGCAAAGGGCTTCTCTCAAATTCCTGGAGTGGATTATGATGAGACCTTTTCTCCGGTAGCCAAGATTAAGTCTATTCGGGTTCTGTTAGCCATAGCTGCATTTCATGATTATGAAATATGGCAGATGGATGTCAAAACTGCTTTCCTTAATGGAAAGTTGGCTGAAGATGTTTACATGAGTCAGCCAGAGGGTTTTGTCAGCAACGAGTACCCTAATAGAGTGTGTAAGCTTGAGAAATCCATTTATGGATTGAAGCAAGCACCTCGCAGATGGAATCTTTGCTTTGATGAAAAGGTCAAGGAATTTGGCTTTTCTAGGAGTGAAGATGAATCTTGTGTAAATGTCAAGGCTAGTGGGAGTATAGTTAGCTTTTTGGTATTGTATGTGGATGACATACTACTCATAGGAAACGACATTCCAACTCTGCAGGAAGTAAAGTCCTGGCTTGGGAAGTGTTTCGCTATGAAGGACCTTGGTGAAGCTGCCTATATTCTAGGGATAAGAATCTTGAGAGATCGGAGTAAAAGACTAATTGGACTTAGTCAGAGTACCTACTTGGATAAAGTGCTGAAGCGATTCAGCATGCAGGATTCCAAGAAAGGAGAGTTACCCATCCAGAGTAACACCAGATTGAGTAAGACACAAAGCCCTAGCACTGAGGCTGAGATAGCAGAAATGAGTCGAACACCTTACGCTTCGGCTGTAGGATCGATCATGTATGCTATGACGTGTACTCGACCCGATGTAGCTTTTGCCTTGAGCATGGTTAGCAGGTATCAGGCGAACCCTGGCAAGGCACACTGGACTGCGGTAAAGAATATTCTCAAGTACCTACGGAGGACTAAGGACTGGGTTCTTACCCTCGGTGGGAGTGATAACTTGAGAGTTGTAGGGTATAGTGATGCTAGCTTGCAGACTGATAGGGATAATTTCCGCTCTCAGTCGGGCTGGGTCTTTACCCTAAACGGAGGAGCAATTTCTTGGAAGAGTTCCAAGCAAGAGACAGTGGCAGATTCTACTTGTGAATCAGAGTATATTGCAGCTAGCGAAGCAGCAAAGGAAGCGATATGGCTGAAGAACTTCATTGGAGACCTTGGAGTTGTACCAGCTATTAAAGAGCCAATGGAAATTTTCTGTGATAGTGAAAGTGCTGTTGCCTTAGCTAAGGAACCAAGGGATCACGGGAGATCCAGACACATCGACAGAAAATACCATTTCATCAGACATCGGATCGAAGAAGGACTCCTCGTGGCAAAGAGGGTATCATCGGATGAGAACCCAGAAGATCCCCTCACGAAGGGACTGACTCGGGTTAAGCATCTTCAGCATGCTCGGAGCATAGGGCTGAAGGATGATATTAGATTTAGTAGTTAGATAACCCAGAAATTTGTAAAGTGTAATTGACATTAGATGATGAATAAAAGGAGTTTTATTTATGAGTAAAGTGTTGCTATCTCTTGTCGATCGTTTACTATATTTCTTTTGCATGTTTTGACTTCCAGAATAATTTTGTTTGGTATAACATATTATTCAAACCTCCACAGTCGGTCATATGTTGGAAGTAGATATGAATCAAGACTGTCATGTTTGGTTGTAGAGGTCTTGGACAAGGCTACAACAATCATGAGTGCTCATAAGTTCTGAGCATTGGACTCAACCCACGCTCACTGGAATCACTTCATGGAATTCTATCTCGAGTGATCGTGAGACGGTAATATCATATAAGTCTTCAAACCTAGAGATATGATTTGTTACTTACGAGTTGGTTATGCATTGACTGTACGAAACCGCATTGGTAACTCGATGTTATAAAACGTACTTTTGTGTGTAATTCAATAAGTGGTAGAACAAACATATGAGTCGAAGTTTATCTGTTCCTTCTTAGATTAGAAGCTGATATCTGGGCCCCTCAATGATTTTGTTTTGACCCATGTACCGGGCCCGGTCAGAACTAAGTTGATGTGTTCAATTAAGTTCTATGTCAAACAAACCAGAAATCGGGAAACAAATGCTGGACAATAAGCAAGACAATGTTCCATGTATTTGTCCGACTGATATCTAGAACGGAGGATTATATGATCACTTATCTTAAATGGCGTACTATCATCTTCTCAGTTCCGAGAAACCTTGAAAGAGCTACGATTGCCGGTCGGTTCCTGAAGTACTAGAGATATAGTTATTAGACTTATCCAAGTGGGAGACTGTTGGATAAGGTGTCTAAGTCCATAACTATTTCGGGCTTGTACTTGACCCGACCCGGCATGGTCCATTTGGGTTGCATGGCACCATGCAATTGGATAGACTAAATGAGAGAAATAACACTTGGAGATTATTAATATATTATAAGTTCTAATATATTAATAATATTATTTGATTAGTTGATCAAAGAATTAATTTGGAATTAATTAAGTGATCAAAGGATAACTAATTAAATATATGGGTTGATTATGTAAATCATCCATATCTTGTATAGTGGGCTAAGAGGCTCCATGGATTATCAAGTTGGGCTCTACCCATAGGATACTCCATGGATGCTCCATGGGAGTTACAAACCCATGGGTCATGGAAATGAAGAGTCATGACACATTAGGGTTTACATGGTGTAACCCTAGATGTGTCAACACTATATAAGAAGCATATTCTCCACCAAAAATCGGCACTACTAAGGAACTAGAGGGCTTGGCCGATTTTGAGAAGTGTGTGTTATCTCAAGAGTCTTTCCAAGAGCATTTGGTGTTGTGTGAAGCATTTGAGGCATCACACTTGGGGTGCTAGGCTCACAAGGTTTCAAGGAACACAAGCAACAACAAGGTAAGTTATTCTATCTATGATTCAAGTTAAAATTGTTCCCCATGTATGCTAGATAGGAATATAACCTTGGAATTCAACTTTGCATGATAATTAGACAAACATAGATCCAAGGTTATTAGGGTTGCATGTACACTTAGGAAGTGTTAGAATGCTCAAAACCCTTCAGTTCATATTGTAGTTCAAAATTTTATACTGCTTTCCGGACATGATAGCTTCATCTGCAACATCCTCCTCATCAAGATCAAATCTAAGAGCTCCAAAATCAAACATTTCTTCATCATCATTCATGACATGGTCAATGAAAGGATCAATTGATTGGGAAGAAAACAAGGATGTAATTGGTTGATTGACAATTCTAACAAAAAGTTGGTGAATGTGTACGAATAGATGTGGATTGAACTAAGGATGTCTTAAGTGGTGAATTAGATGGTGGTAGGAGAAATGTTAAAGTTTTAGGAACAATAGTCACACCAATATTGACATTTGAGTCCACACTAGATGCTTTCTCAAGGATCTAGATTCCTAGTCTCCTCCTTAATGGAATCAACATTCGAAACCTCTAGTGGAATAACAATAGTCGACTCAGGAATGGATGTTGAAGGTTTTTCAATGTTCATTATCACATTAGATATGTTCATAGGGACATCCAAATTATGTGTCTCCTCTGCACGAGATTCGACATTGGGACACACTCGCCTCTATGTTCATGGCTGGTTGGTGGTACCAGCCCACGGCTGCCCATGATTGGTCCCATGTCTTTGCTTCTAGGAATAGGTTGGTCTTCTTAAGAATAGACATCACTCATGTACGACTTATACATCCCATTGTTGGACCCTGTCAATTCTTGCACTATTTTCTCCAAACGATTTATTGATTGTTTCTAAGCTACTCCAAATCTACTTTCAAATTGTTCATATTATTAAGTATGCTTGAATACACCTTGGGTTCCATGGACATGACAAAAAATGAATAGTAGCACCTGAACGGTAATTTCGATGAATAACATTGTTGTCAGAATCATTATTCCGATGAATAGTGTTGCTGCCAGTATTGTTGCTCTGATACCAATTTGGTATAAAAAATGATAATCAAAATACACTTAGCTTAATGCTTGCTAATAAACAATATGGCTTGTAATTCGAGATACAAGAGATCTCTACAAGAACAAAACATCACAACTTGTCTACCTCCAAGGGCCGACTCCCACCCCTATTTACAATTAACCCTATATAATAAACTAGGAAACTACCAAACAAATACCGTAATCCATAAACACCAAATAACAACTATATGTAAATAAGATAAATTAAATTATTGTGCGCCCCCTTGAGTTTTCTTCCCGCGCTGAAGTATACACTATCCTACCTTCCTATCTGGTTCATATCAAAGATATACAAATAAATGAAAATGTCTTTGCATTTCCCCCTTTTTGAAGATAGACCACTCTTCTGTCAAAGTATTATATACATATGGTTAAATATGTTCAATGTGTTTAATGACTTTTACATTGTTTTTGAATTAGTTGAGTGATTATAATTATAACAAGTGTGTGTATAATAGTATTGTTGTAGAAATTGTTGTCGTTTTAAGGGCTAAATGCAAGAAATATTAATCTACTTTGTATTCTTCTTTGTGATAGAAATGCAATTTGATTATATCCCTATTAAAGCATAAATAATGGAACATGCAATCAACACAAAGTATTAGTCAACTTAATGATCAATACCACGTCCTGGAAAAAAGAGGAATTTTTTGTGTGTTTAGATCCTTACAGAAAGGGTACCATAGTAATAGAGGAGGAGGAAAACAATGTTGAGAGAGAGAGAGATAGGGAGAAGGGGGAGGGGAGAGGGAGAGTGAGAGGGGGAGGGAGGGAGAGAGAGAGAGAGAGAGAGAGAGAGAGATGAGTTATTCATGATTTATAATAATACTAGGCGAATGTCCG